>NC_067410.1:97701825-98004125 GCF_009764475.1 Pristis pectinata | reverse complement strand
TGGCTGGAAGGAGTTGGAGATTGGTTTTGAACATCCAGCTCGATTAAAACCGCCCACTATTTAGCAAATTTGTATTCCGAAATCTATAAATACGTTAGAAAAGGGTTAATCCGTTCCCGAGTATTGGAAGTGTTGATACATTTCCCCACTAGCTACTCGACACGTGCCTTCTTTACCTTTGACCCGTTTGTTTGACATGTCTGAGGATTCCCATAAGATAAGATTTCTCTATTAGTCACATGTACATCGAAACACACAGTGAAATACATCTTTTTGCTTAGTGATTTGGGGGGCAGCCCGCAAGTGTCGCCACTCTTCCGCCGCCAAAGTAGCATGCCCACAACTTCCTAACCTGTACATCTTTCGGAATGTGGGAGGAAACCGGAGCACCCGGAGGAAACCCACACAGACACAGGGAGAATGTACAAACTCCTTACAGACAGTGGCTGGATTTGAACCCGGGTCACTGGCGCTGTAAAGCATTATGCTAACCACGGTGCTACCGTGCCTGCCCCTTTTGATGAAAGATCATCCATCCGAAATGTTCTCTGCTTCTCTCTCCACGGATGCTGCCTGACCTGCTGAAATTTCCTGCTCTAATTTGCCGTGCCCACAGTAACGTGCACCTGACACCCCACCTCCCAGTCCACACCTTCCCCAAATTAAGGCACCATAAACTGGACATATTATTTTTTTTTAAAAAACTAACAGAAAATGCTGGAAACACTCAACCAGTCAGGCAGCATCTGTGGGAAGAGAAATAAGTTTCATCAGAAGTGGGCAAGAGAGGAGTCAAGTAACAAATCCTCTCCAGCTTATGAACACCCAACTTGTATACAGTCTGTACATACTGAGCAGTGCTTGGGAGACCAGATGGGTGGATTTGCCAGCTGCTGTGTGGCTTGCAGGCATCCCCTGCATTGTTGGAACGGTAGTCGTGACCGAGTTGTTAAGGCGATGGACTAGAAATCCATTGGGGTTTCCCCACACAGTTTCAAATCCTACCGACAACGGGAGCAGTGGGTCTGGCCGAAGTAGCCCATCTAATTTGCATTTCTCTGTAGCTGTGACACTTTACTCTGTTATTGTTTTTACCCTGCACCACCTCAATGTACTGTGTAATGAATTGATCAGTACAAACGGTATGCAAGGCAAGTTTTTTGCTGTACCTCAGTACAACTGACAATAATAAACCAATTTACCAATATCTGAATGGTTAAGTTAAATGCCCTGGTCTAACTACTCATCGCCCTTGGTTGGCTTATGTCTTTATTTCAATATATTGCTGGGTGCCACATTTCTGACCTGTGAACTGTTCAGGTTATGAACAGTCGTCGGGAACTGAACCCAGAATTAGATTTATTATCACTGACTTACATGAGGTGAAATTTGTTGTTTTGCGGCAGCAGCACAGTGCAAAGGCATAAAATTACTATAAGTTACAAAAATAAATAGAGTGCAAAAAAAAAGGAATAGTGAGGTAGTGTTCATGAGTTCATGGACCATTCAGAAATCTGATGCAACTTGGGGTGTAACTTGGGGTGGACCTGTAGGTTTAAGTTGCAGAGACGGTAGGTTGGGGGGATAGGACAGAGGGACTGTCAGTGATAGGTTGAATCCAGATTTGCCCAGATTTACCCAGCTGCCTGACTGAGAGATTAATCAAGCAGTTAGAAAGAGAAAAAGCAAAGTTTAAAGCAGTGACATGCAGGCCAGAGCTAATGTTAAAATCTGAAATCTGTAGGAGAAGGCTGAAAATCCCCAGCCAATCAGGTGGTGCATATGTGTGTAGAGAGAGAGAAAAACTGAGTTAACATTACAGATGGATAACCAAACAGCAGAAGTGGCTAGGAAGCAGAGAAAGCAAGTTACTGGAAAATTATTGAATTGGTATTGTTATTGATTTATTATTGGTATTGGTTTATTACTGTCACATGTACCGAGAAACAGTGGAAAAACTTTGTGTGCCATCCAGGCAGATCATGCCACACATAACTACTTACTGAGATCACGTCCAGACAAAAGGTGACGTGTTGTTCCTTAAGCTCCTTAAGCAGGAGTCCACAGATCAGTAGGTCACAGTGCAAGTGGAATGGGGAATTACAGTGACAGACAATGAAAGTTGAGGGTCACCCCTGCAGATGGCTCCACAACTCACACACCCAGTCTGCATTCACTCTCTCCTTTGTAGAAGTGAGCACATCGTGAGCACTGAATCCCATACGCTGGATTGGAAGAAGTGTAAGAGAGTCAGTGCTTCACTTGGAAGGGCCACTTAGCTCCCTAGATGGTTTGGAAGGGCCACTTAGAAGGTGGGAAGAAATGAGGCAAAAGAGCATCTCATGCAGCGTTGCATGGGAAGTGGCGCAAGGAGAGGAGTGCTCAGTTGAGGTGGAGGAACAGATATGTCTTTGACCTGGAGCCAGCGAGTGGAATTGAAAGAGAAGTTGTTCATTGAGAAAAAGAGTTCAGCCGGATGAATGAGTGTATTGGTGGAGGGGAACTGCTTGGGTCTCAATTTCAGAAAGAGACAAAGGGCCCTCGGGCCACTTCTAGAACCTGTAGTTACTTTACTTTTCAAATATTGTTCGAACTTCTGCCCTGTCATTGATTTGTATGGGCCTCTGCATTGCCTCCTCACTTTGGAACTCTACACTCCTGTTTTTTTAACTTAGAATTCCCAAGTGTTTTATTTTATGCTTATCAAGTTATCCTCATTATTCTTGCCAAAATATATGACCACACATTTCTTCACATGGGATTTGTATCTGCCATCTGCTCAATCAATTAAACTCTCTATCCTCGCCAGCTGTTTACATTTTCACAAAACTATTTTCAAAGGGTCACCTGGAAGTATTGATATCATATCTCGGACAATCAAGTTCAGATTATTTATTGATATGGGGACACCAGACTGCAAATGCTGGAATCTGGAACAACAAACAATCTGCTGGAGGAACTCAGTGGGCTGAGCAGCATTTGTGGGGGGAAAGGAATTGTCGATGTTGCTAAGAACAAGTATTATACCTCCTGTGATTAACAAGTATTGCAGCTCCTGTGGTGAGGGATCGCTGCGTGAGGTGCAACTCTTGTTCTTGCACTTCCTCCCTCACCACCATCCAGGGGTCTAAACAGCCCTTCCAGGTGAGGTTCACATGCACTACCTCCAACCTCGTCTACTGCACTTGCTGCTCTCGATGTGGCCTCCTCTACGTCGGTGAGACCAAGCGTAGACTAGGCGGGTATTTTGCAGAGCACCTGCGCCCCGTCCACAATGGCCATCCCTAGTTCCCAGTTGTGTGCCATTTCGATTTCCCTTCCCATTCCCACACTGACCTGTCCATACTCGGCCTTCTCCACTGCCAGGGGCGCGGCCCAACGTAAACTAGAGGAACAACATCCCATATTCCGCCTGGGTAGTCTACAACCCGATGATATGAATATCGAATTTTCCAGTTTCAGGTACCCTTACCTCCTGTGTTTTGCCCCGTCATCATCTTCCAATTCACCTCTGGTCATCCCATTTCTGTCCCCATTCCCGCCCCCCTCCACTGATGGTTCTGTCCATCTACTACCCAAACACTTCACCCACTGGAAACCCTCCCTCATCTGGTTTCACCTGCTTTTCACCTCTCCCCTAATGGTTCCCATTCTCTCCGTCTTTAGTTAACACATTCCAGCACTGGTAGTCTTTGTGTTCCCACATCACCCTCCTGCAGCTGTCCCCACCTTCGCCCTCCCCTCCCCTCACCCTGGCTCCATTTGTCTGCTTCCACCTACCACCCAGCTGCCTCTGTCTCCCAACTCTCCCCTCCCCCTCCCTTATCTGACTCCATCTGCTCGTGATCCTTCACCCCTCATCGGTCCACCGATCACCTACTGGCCCCTATCTCACCCTTCCCCTTCTCCTCAATATACCAGCTGCCTTTCCTCTCCACTCTCAGTTCTGATGGAGGGTCTCAACCTGAAGCGTCGACTATTCCTTGCCCCCCACAGATGCTGTTCAACCTGCTGAGTTCTTCCTGCGGACTGTTTATTTGTTGATATGTTTATATGATAGAAAGCAATGATCTTGAGTCTGGTATTTACAGACACCACTTTATAAATCTCTGTTTTCTTAAAAACATCCATTCATAACAGTCCTTCACTTCCTGGCTTCTAACCAATTTCCAACTCATATGCTCACATTCTCTTTCTTAACATATGTCTTCATTTTACTAACAAGTTTCTTAAGCAGCATATTTTGAAAATCACACACCACTCTCTCTATTTTATTTATCAATACATGCCATTGTTTTGACAATCACATTTGTAGGACACCGGTTGTCTTTGATAAGTCCTTGACATTTGTCCTTAATTAACCCGGCGAATTGCGGCTATTGATTTTATCCAGTACATGGTCTTTTAAAGTTTTTCTACTCTGTTATGTGGTGATATTATGTGGAAGGGTAGACAAATTTGGTACTTAAATAGCTAAGAATAGGCTGAACAGTGGTTAGTAGGGAAATGTATGTCGATACATTGGGCACATTTGACTGTGCAGGATAACTGATGCAGTGTTTTAATTGCTGCAGTTTACAACTGCACCACTTTCCTGATTTCTTGCCACCTTCCTCATTCCTCCTTCTTGCTTTTCTTTGATGATAGCTCTGCATGTATTGTATTCTAGTTTGTATCGCCCATTCTGCTGACGTTCTGCAATATTTTACAAGTTCGGATAAACGTTGTCATCGGCCAGGATCAAATATAGTAGGTCCGATCAAATAAACCAGACGGCAGTGAAAATAATGGTGTAACAGGTGCCTGCAGGGTATTGCTTTGGAAGGGATGTGAAGTACTATATAGAGTCATTGAGTTGTAGAGCGCAGTAACGGGTCCTGTGGCCCATCTTGTCAAGTTCCCATCCATACTAATCCCATTTACCAGCACTTGGTTGGTAGACTCTCTGGTACTATTGTCACTTGTACCGAGGTACAGTGAAAAACTTGACTTGCATACCGTTCGTACAGGTCAATTCATTACACAGTGCAGTTACATTGAGTTAGTACAGAGTGCATTGATGTAGTACAGGTAACAACAATAATAGTACAGAGTAAAGTGTCACAGCTACAGAGAGCTGCCTTTATATTCTCATCAAGATACTTCTATTTACTTGTTTTATAACTTATAATAATTTTTGTCTTGCACTGTACTGCTGCCACAAAACAACAAATTTTACGACATATGTCAGTGATAATAAACCTCATTCTGAAATCTTGTGAGAGATCTACCTTCATTACCCCTCAGGCAGTGCACTCCACATTGCAGCTACCCTCTGGGTGAAAACATCTTTCCTCAGATCTCCTCGAACCCTCCTACTCCTCACCTTAAGCCTATGCCCTCTGGTTTTAGATGTCTCCATTATGGGGAAAAGTTTCTTATTATCCACCCCATCCATGCCCTGCATAATCTTGTATTCTTCTATAAGGTGTTCCCTCAGCCTCCTTCACTCCAAGGGGAACAAATGCAGCCCATCCAATCTCTCCGTCTAACTAATACATTGCATCCCTGGCAACATCCTCTCTGCTCTCTCTAGTGCAAAGTTTTCTACTGTAGTGTGATGAAGTTGTTTTTTTTTGCCAACATTGCAATCATCCCTTCTGCAGGTTCCTGCAAAAAAAAACAACTTCATCACACTACAGTAGAAGAAAGGAAGAAGGAAATGTTTAGTCAAGATTCACCTGCCATTATGAATGTGGGGCAGGATTTATGGATCAGCTGAAATTCTCCCATCTGGCAACTTGATAGTTCATAAAAGTTGTCATTTGGTTGCCCTGGAGAGGATGATATAGCTCTAGAACAATGTAACCTATGAAGCAGAGGCAAGAAGTCTCCTCTCAGAAGCCCTAGATGTGTTGTCTTGGTCTGTAGACCCAGGTCCATCGTACCTGAGTTGTAATTCAGTCTGTCTATTTTCTTCTGAGATGAACAAGTCGTTGGTGAGGCTGAATTTGGAGTATTGTGTGCAGTTCTGGTCACCTACCTACAGGAAAGATATCAATAAGGTTGACAGAGTGCAGAGAAAATTTACAAGGATGTTGCTGGGACTTGAGGACCTGAGATATAAGGAAAGGTTGAATAAGTTGGGACTTTATTCCCTGGAATGCAGGAGAATGAGGGGAGATTTTATTGAGGTATACAAAATTATGAGGGGTATAGAATGCATGCAGGCTTTTTCCCCTCAGGTTGAGTGAGACTAGAACTAGAGGTCATAGGTTTAGGGTGAAGGGTGAAATATATAAGGGGAATCTGAGGGGGAACTACTTCACTCAGAGGGTGGTGCGAGTGTGGAACAAGCTGCCAGCAGAAGTGATAGATGTGGTTTCCAATTGTAACATTTCAGAGAAGTTTGGATAGGTGCATGGATGGGAGGCGTTGAGCTTGAGAACTGGGTACAATTAAAATGTAGCTGCAAAAGGGATTAAGAGCTAAAAGTCTCACTGTACGTGTGGCAAGGATTCACCAAGGAGAAAGTAAGTTTCTAGTCCTCAGTGGCTAGCAGCATGGCTTTAGCCACCAGTTCACTATGCTCCTAGAATTCAGTCTTAGAACACAGCCTTTCCAATTTTACAAATATCGATGACGGCTGCATAATTTTCTGAACCCCATTCCACACACTAGCTCAGCTGAACAATTAAACTGGGCAAGAAGTCCCATTTGCAAGACTATTATTTAGGCACAGAAGTTGAAAATACCACACTTTGTGTCTCAACTGTAGTTCAAAGGGATTTCTATTTTAATTCAGCACTTTTCTAGGAGCACAATCAAACATTCATGCCAGAGCACATAAGGAAACAGTTGCTCAGGTGACCAAAAGCTTGATTAAGAAGTTGCTCTAAGACCGTAAGATATAGGAGCAGAATTAGGCCATTCGGCCCATCAAGTCTGCTCCACCGTTCATTCATGGCTGATTTTTTTTCAACCCCATTCTCCCACCTTCTCCCCGTAACCCTTATCTCCTTTACCAATCAAGAACCTATCAATCTCTGCCTTAAGTACACCCAATGACTTGGCCTCCACGCCCCTCTGTGGCAATGAATTCCACAGATTCACCGCCCTTTGGCTGAAGAAATTCCTCCTCATCTCAGTTTTAAAGGGACATGCTTTATTCTGAGGCTGTGCCCTCAGATCCTAGACTCTCCTACTGATGGAAACATCCTCTCCACATCCACTCTATCCAGGCCTTTCAGTATCCGGTAGGTTTCAATCATCCTTCTGAACTCTATCGAGTACAGACCCTGACACATCAAATGCTCCTCATATGCTGTTTGTTCTACACTGGTTTGACTTTCCAAAATGCATCACCTCACACTTATCTGTATTGAAATCCATTTGCCATTCCTCAGCCCACTTCCCTAACTGATCTAGATCCCCCTGTAATCTACGAAAACCTTCTTCACTATCAACACCACCTAATTTTGTGTCATCCACGATCTTACTGATCAAGCCTTATGCATTTGCATCCAAATTATTTATATAAATAACAAATAACAAGGGTCCCAACACCAACCCCTGTGGCACACCGCTAGTCACCAGCCTCCATTACAACAACCTTCAACCATCACCCTCTGCTACCTACCTCTGAGCCAATTTTGAATCCACCTAAATAGCTCTCCCTGGATTCCCCGGGACCTAACCTTCCAGACCAGCCTACCATGCAGGACCTTGTCAAAGGCTTTGCTGAAGTCCAAATTGATAACATCCACTGCCCTACCCTCACCTACCTTTTTTCCAGTTCTCTCTTCAAAAAGCTCTAAAAGGTTAGTCAAGCACGACTTTCCACGCACAAAGCCATGCTGACTCCCCCTGATCAGACACTGTCTATCCAAATGCTGGTAGATCCTGTCCCTCAGAATTCCCTCCAGTAACTTCCCCCCTACTGATGTTATGCTGACCCAGCCTGTAGTTCCCTGGCTTGTCCTTGCTACCCTTCTTAAACAATGGAACAACATTAGCCACCTTCCAGTCTTCATGAACTTCACCAGTGGCTAACGATGAAGCAAACATCTCCGCAAGGGCCTCCGCAATTTCTCTTCTAGCCTCCCTCAAGGTCCGAGGATGCATTCAGTCAGCCTCTGGGGATTTATGCATCTAATGTGCTGTAAGGCTGCAAAATACCTTCCCCCGGTAATGTGAATTTCCTCCAAAAGATCTCCACTGCTTTCCCTAATCTCTTCAGCTGCCTCTTTCAGAACTTTGGGGTGCAGTCCATCTGGTCCAGGTGATTTCCACCTCTAGGCCTTTCAGCTTCCCTAGCACCTTCTCCTTAGTAATGGCCACCACACTCACCTCTGCCCCTGACTCTCTTGAATTTCTGGCATGTTACTGGTATCTTCCAGTGAAGACTGAAGCAAAGTATTTATTTAGCTCCTATGCCATTTCCCTGTTCCCTATTACTACTTCTCCAGCATCATTTTCAAGCGGTCCAATGTCCACTCTTGCCTCTCCCTTACCCTTTATGTATCTAAAAGAACTTTTGAAATTGGCTAGTTTACTCTCACATTTCATCTTCTCCTCCCTTATAGCTTTTTTAGTTGTCCTCTGTTGACTTTTATAGGCTTCCCAATCCTCTGGCTTCCCACTAATCTTTGCCATATTGTATGCCTTCTCTTTTGCTTTTATGTTGCCCGTCTTCCCTTGTCAGCCACAGTTGCCTCGTGCTCCCCTAGTGTGCTTCTTCCTTGGGATGAAATTCTGCCTCCTGAAATACTCCCAGACCCTCCTGTCACTGCTGTTCCATAGTCTTCCCTGCTGGGGTCCCCTTCCAATCAACCGTGACCAGCTCCTCCCTCATGACTCTGTTGTTACCTTTACTCAAGTGTAATACTGTCACATCAGATTTCAGCTTCTCTCTCTCAAACTGCAGGATGAATTCTCTAGTATTATTGTCACTGCCTCCTAAGGGTTCCTTCACCTTAAGCTCCCTGATCAAGTGTACCTCATTACACAACACCAAATCCAGAATTGCCTGTTCCCTAGTGGACTCTACCACAAGCTGCTCTAAAAAGCCATCCCGTAGACATTCCACAAATTCCTTTTCTTGCGGTCCACTGCCAACCTGATTTTCCCAGTCTCCCTGCATATTGAAGTCTCCCATGACTACCATAACCTTTCACGTGATCCCCTTTCAATAACTTTCCAACTTAGAGGAACGGAGCTGATGACATAATATTGCTCTGTTTCTACTGAGAAATTTTAGCCCAGTTTTTTTTTCCTTTTTTTTGTTGTTTGTTTTGTTTTGCAATTTTTCTGTTTAGTTTAGTTTATATTGTCTATAATTTTTCTTATTGATTTGGGGTTTTTTCTTTATTTTTAAAAATTTATATAATAAATCTTTTTCTTTCCTTTCTTTTCTATTATATTCATTTACTAAGAGATCGTTGGATCTACAGATTTTTAAATATTTTATTGTTCTTTATGATTATCTATGCCATGATTGTTCTCCTGATCGCTTTGTATTACATGTGTAAATATTGATGCTATATATCAATCTGTATTAATTTGAAAACTAATAAAAAGATTGAAAAAGATAAAGAAAAGAAAGACTACCATAACATTGCCATTCTCACGTGCCTTTTCTACCTCCTGGTGTATTTTGTACCCCACATCTTGACTACTATTCAGAGGCCTGTACATAACTCCCGTCGAGGTCTTTTTACCTTTGCAGTTCCTCGACTCTACCCACAAAAATTCTACATCTTCTGATCCCATGTCGCTCCTTGCTATCGATTTCATTTCATTTCTTCCAACAGGGCCACCCCTCCCCTTCTGCCCACTTGCCTGTCTTTTCGATAGGATGTGTATCCTTGGATATTTAACTCCCAGCTCCGATCCTCTCCATGACGCCCAGGACACTGTACCCGCCAATTTCAGTGCATCTTAAGGTGCAGCTTAAAGGAGGAAAGAGAACAGTGGAATGTTTAAGAAGGAAAATAAGATGAGATAAGATATCTTTATTAGTCACATGGACATCGAAACACACAGTGAAAGTCACCTTTGCATAGAGTGTTCTGGGGGCAGCCCGCAAGTGTCGCCACACTTCCGGCGCCAACATAGCATGCCCACAACTTCCTAACCCGTACGTCTTTGGAATGTGGGAGGAAACTGGAGCACCTGGAGGAAACCCACGCCGACATGGGGAGAACGTACAAACTCCTTACAGGCAGTGGCCAGAATTGAACCCTGGTCGCTGGCGCTAACAGGGCTCTATATTTCACTAATGTTTACCAGTCATGCTCCTAACCATTGACACCATTTATCTCTCTGACACTGAACCAGATTGCTTGCAATAGGACTATGACAAAACTTTGCATGTGCTTGGGAGGACCAATCACATTTGGCAATCAAACTTCAGCTTCAAATTTACACATTGTGCACACAAAACATGTGCCAAATGACTGAATTTCTAATCTGATAAATACACGGGGAATATTCAGTATGGAGGATGCCAAGAATAAGAAGCTATCGTCTTATGGAAAGATTTGAGATATTGAAACAATTTCCACTCCGTCTGAGACATTCAAGAAAGTGTTCAGTTAAGACAATTTTGTAAAAGGGCATAGAGAAGCTGTAATTCCTTTGTTTGGGTAGCTCGTATCTGTGGTGAGTGGAGTGCCACAGGGGTCGGTGCTGGGCCCACAACTGTTCACGATATACATTAACAATTTGGAAGAGGGACCAAGTGTAGTGCATCTAAGTTTGCTGATGGCACTAAGTTGAACAGAAAAGCAAATTGCGCAGAAGATGTGGAGAGTCTGCAGAGAGATATAGATAGGTTAAGTGAGTGGGCAAGGGTCTGGCAGATGGAGTACAGTGTTGGTAAATGCAAGGTCATCCACTTTGGAAGGAAAAATAGAAGATCGGATTATTATTTAAATGGTGAAAGATTGCAGCATGCTGTTGTGCAAAGAGGCTTGGGAGTGCTTGTGCATGAATCGCAAAAGGTTGGTTTGCAGGTGCAACAGGTTATCAAAAGGCAAATGGAATGTTGGCCTTCATTGCTAGAGGGACTGAATTTAAGAGCAGGGAGGTTATGCTGTAACTGTACAGGGTACTGGTGAGGCTGCACCTGGAGTACTGCGTGCAGTTCTGCTCTCCTTACTTGAGAAGAGATTTACTGGCTTTGGAAGCAGTGCAGAGGAGGTTCACCAGGTTGATTCCGGGGATGAGGGGGTTAGACTATGAGGAGAGGTTGAGTTGTCTGGGACTATACTTGCTGGAATCCAGAAGAATGAGAGGGTACTTTATAGAAACATATAAAATTATGAAAGGGATAGATAGGATAGAGGCAAGAAAGTTGTTTCTACTGGTAAGTGAGACTAGAACTAGGGGACATAGCCTCAAGATTCAGGGAAATAGATTTAGGACGGAGATGAGGAGGAACTGCTTTTCCCAGAGAGTAGTGAATCTGTGGAATTCTCTGCCCAGGGAAGCTATAGAGGCTACCTCATTAAATATATTTAAGATATAGTTAGATTTTTGCATAGTAGGGGAATTAAGGGTTATGGGGAAAAGGCAGGTAGGTGGATCTGAGTCCACGACCATATCAACCATGATCTTATTGAATGGTGGAGCAGGCTCGACGGGCCAGATGGCCGACTCCTGCTCTTATTTCTTATGTTCTTATGTCTCACAAGCGACAATCTAAAATGAAGAGAACAAAAAAAAGACTAGATGTCTTTAAATAAAAAGAGCCTTTTCAAATCAGGGCATTGAGTACAGGAGTTACATAAGACATGGTGAGGCCAAACTTAAGAGTATTGTGTGCACCTACCTACAGGAAATATATCAATAAGCTTGAAAGAGTTCAGAGAAAATTTATGTGGATGTTGCCGGGTCTTGAGTTATAGGGAGAGGTTGAATAGGTTATTCCCTGGAGCGCAGGAGAATAAGGGGAGATCTTATAGAGGTATACAAAATTATGAGGGGTATTGATAGGGTGAATGCATGCAGGCTTTTTCTCCTCAGGTTGGGTGAGACTAGAACTAGAGGTCATAGGTTTAGGGTGAAGGGTGAAATATTTAAGGGGAACCTGAGGGGGAACTACTTCACTCAGAGGGCGGTGCGAGTGTGGAACGAGCTACCAGCAGAAGTAGTGGATGGGGGTTCAATTGTAACATTTAAAAGAAGTTTGGATAGATGCATGAATGGGAGGAGTTTGGAGGGATATGGTCCGAGTGCAGGTAGATGGGACTAGGCAGAAAATCAGGCCGGCATGGAATAGATGGGCCTGTTTCTGTGCTGTAGTGCTCTATGTAATTCTTACACACAGGGAGTGGCTGGGGCCACGCAAAACTCTATCATGGGAGTGGAGATAGTTAACAGAGAAAACTGGATGAAAAGTTGAAGAAGACACTGAGAAAACGACAAGACTATTGGAAGGGATGAGGTCGCCGGATTAATTTTGGGTTGCTGCAGCAAACACTTATCACAAGCATCTGGGTCTAAATCTCTCTTTTTGTGTTGCAACAGCTTGTGGTTCTAATCCAAACCATAGTGCAGAGCTATTTTATCAAACCTAACCTTATTTCAAATGTTGATTATAGTTGATTTTATAAAGAGAAGAATATAATGAGAATTGGCTGGATTTTGTTTAGTGTTCTGCCATATAACAAGGATACAGGAATGCTTAAAACGTTTCAGGAGGCTAAGTACAGTACTTACTGCAAGCTGACAGACATTATGGGGAGTTAGGGGGAAATGTAATGTCTTACAAATTACAACTCATATTGAAATCATTTTGGGAAATGATTCTCCCTGATTAAAGGACATGGATTGAAGATCACAGTCAAGTGGTCAAATAATCTATTTATTTTTATTACTCAGGCTGCCAATAAATGAATCTCAGGACAGAAGTTCTACACTAATCAACATGGAGGGTAATTTACCAGACTACTTAATTGGTCTGCAACATCAAAATTTATGGGACAGGATTCCATTCAGCCTATCATGTCTGTGCTAACCTAAACTCACTTCCCAAAGTCTGTGACCTTGTGGGTTACAGGGCTTTAAGTGTATATTCAGTGTTTTTTTAAAATGCAGTAAAGATTTCTGTCCTTTTCATCCTTTCAGGCAGTGAGTTCCGGACCCGATATCATCACTCCCTCCTCCCTGTATCTTCCTCAAAAACTCTCCCCATCACCTCTGTTAATCAGCTACCAATTAAGTTAAATGCATGCTATATGGTAATTGATCTTTCTGCTGAGGGAAATGTGTCCTCTCATCCATATTGTCTAAATCCTTATAATCTTGTATCCCTCAATTAAATCACCCCTCAGCATCCTCTGCCTCAAGTAAAACAACCTCAGCCCATCCAAATCTTTTCTCAGAGCTACAATTCTCCAGTCCTGGCAACATCCTCGCAAATCTTTCCCTGACCTCCTCAAGTTCATTCACATATTTCTTGCAATGTGGTGTGCAGACTACACACTGTATGCTATCTTTGGCTTAAGAAGTGTTTTGTACAATTTCATACAACATATGGCATACTGTTTTATTGAGCATAACTTCCCTATTCTTATATTTTAAATTTAACTATTCAAGGAGAATTTGACTTTGCAACTTATTGTAAAAATGATTGATACTGTCCAATTTACATCATCCACAATTTTAATTTCCACTGTGTCAACAAGAAGCCAACCAACATTTTGTATCAAAGTGAGTGCACCTGGTTACTGTTACCTCCTACAAAGGTATCATCTGCCATCTCAAAACCCACAGACCTGGAGTAGAAGCAAGTCATCCTCTCCCCCAAGGGACTGCCTAACAAGAAGAGGTTGATATATAAAAAAATTCAGGAGACCCAGTTGAGGATGAAAGTTGCATCTTTGGACGAAGTGTCCATTCTGCACATGTGATAAAGTTCTGCAAGTCTGCGGTGCAGTGCACTAATTTGGAATTATTTCAATTTTGAAATAACTGATCTGTGGAGCACATGAAGAGTTTGGGGTTGGGTGCTTGAGAGTCAAACTGTTAGAGAGTAAACATCATTTAACTTTGGTGGACTCTGACGGCATTGCACAGGATCAGAAAATTTAACCAACTAGGACTGCATTCCTGTTGAAAACAGAGTGATAGGTGGCTGAAAATAACCTGCCTGCACCCTGACCACCATCTTTCTTGCATTCAAATATCTGGTAAATTTAAGGTAAACCAATCATTTGTTTATCTTTGAAAACTCGTCTTAAATCTTTCATCAGGGCACCCACAAGAAACTTGCAATAGTTTACTGGGATATGATTCACTTGCTAACATTGCTAGATCTTAAATGAAAGCTACCAAAATAATAGTGGGCAAAAATAAATCATTTTATTGTAGTCATTCACAGCTCTGGTTTCCTTCCTGGCTGAATTGTCCACAAACATTAACTCTTTAGGTTCACACATTTTAAGATCACGCTCTCACCATGGTAGCACAGAAATTCCTTCACACATCTGATAGCTATGTTAACTCTTGAAGAAACAGGATGGAGGGAAAGGAAAATCATATCAGTCCTTTGCAACATTCATGGTGGAGGAACAGTTTGAGTTTCACCACATGCTTGAGGAACATGAGAACAAGGGCAGGCATTTTGAGTGCTCTTGGCTAATTTGTATCTTTACTCCATCCAACTACAATGCTTCAATAATATTTCTCTCATTTTTTGACGCTATAGAAGGCTACTCTACCCATCAATTTTTATGCTGGGTCTCTGAGCATTCCTGTCAGTCCCAATTCTCCACTTGTTTCTGAATCTCTCTCACATACCCATCAACTCCATCCAGGTTCTCTGCCCCCCCACCTACACCAGGGATAGTTGGTGGCACTCGACTAACCTAGTAACCAGCTTATCTTTGGACTGAGGGAGGAAATTGGAGCACCTCACAGAAAGCCACACCATCACAGGGAGAAAGAGTAAGCTCCCCATCGACAGCAGCCTGGGTCAGGACTGAACCTGGGCCAGGAGCAGAATGCTGCCCCACGGTGCTCTCCTCAAACCCATGGGAGCCTTGCCTACCAACTGTTTTATTGATCGCAGTTCCAAATATTTCCATTTAACTCGGCTCTCAGGGAAATAATTCCAAAATTCCACAGCTTAGGCAGACCCTTGGGATTGAGGATGACTTGCTTCCATTCCAGTATTGTGGCTTTTCAGGTGGCTCAGGAGTCCTATGGAGGATCTGCAGATACTGCCTCAGGTGATGCTTGACAGGGCAAGCAGGGGGGTAGCCTGGGTAGTGGAGCGATCCTTCTACCATTTACACTGGGCGGCTGTCTGCTCCCGGTGAAAGGATTTGTGGTTCACAAATGTTTCTGCTCTACTTTGAGGGGTCATGGACCCACCATGTCAGTGGGAATGTTTTATACTTTTTCAGGGAGGCTTTGGGAACATTTCCTCTATTGCAATGATGGAGTTTGGAGTAAAGTGCCTGCTTCAGGAGTCCTAGAGTCATAGACTAATACAACACAGAAACAGGCCCTTCGGCCCAACTCCCATGCTGACCATGGTGCCCACCAAGCAAGTCCCATTTGCCCACGTTTGGCCCATATCCCTCTAAACCCCTCCTATCCATGTATTTATCCAAATGTCTTTTAAAGGTTGTTGTTGTATCTGCTTCAACCACTTCCTCTGACAGCTCACTCCATATACACACCACCATCTGCATGAAGAAGTTGCCCCTCAAGGTCCCTTTTAATCTTTCACCTCTCACTGTAAACCTATGTCCTCTAGTTTTTAGTTCCTGTTCCCTGGGAAAAACACTATGTGCGTTCACCCTGTCTATACCCCTCATGATTTCATACACCTCTGTCGGATCCGGTTATGTTCGAATCCACAGGTTCTTTCAGGAGTCCAAGAATGAGTTGAAAACAACTTCACAAAGTTTTATTGGAAAAGTTTAAAACAAAGAAACAGTCACAGAGCACATGGCACTAGCTTTACTACTAGGAGATGAGCCGAGACAAAGGAACTAAAATGAGCTCGGGCCGGGGGGAAGAGAGCAAGAGAGAGAGGCAAGAAAGTGATTAACAAAAAAAAATGACATATTTTATACCTAAAATGACATATTTTATATCTTGTACTCCTTGGCTAACAATAGTCCGATCAGAAAACCTATTGGATACCTGTGGCAAAATCAACCAATGAGAAAACACATATTCACCTGATGGACGAACCAATAAGCTAAAACCTTGTACAGTCACTTGAGGTATAATAAACACTATACATGTTAAAAAAACTACTTAAAACAGTCATATCCAACACCTCCATAAGGTCACCCCTCAATCTCCCACGTTCCAAGGAATAAACTCTTAGCCTGCCCAACCTCTCCTTGTAACTCAGTCCCTCAAGTCCTGGCAAAATCCTCGTAAACCTTCTTTGCACTCTTTCCAGTTTAATGACGTCTTTCCTATAACAGAGCAACCAAAACTGTACACGATACTCCAAGTGCGGTCTCACCAATGCCTTGCATAACTGCAACATAACCTCCCAAATCCTATACTCCTATACTCAATACCAGGAGTCTGGAATAGGGCATGTGAAGAAAGTGGCCCGCCCATTGGAGCTGACTGAGCATGTGCAGAGCATCAGTGCTGGGGATGTTGGTCTGGGAGAGGATACCAACATGGGTTCGTTTCCCTTGTCAGTAGATTGGGACGGTTTCATAGAGACAGCATCATCAGTGCTTTGAGGGCCTGCTGTAGTTAGACCTTGTGTCAGAAGGTGAGGATTCTTGCTGCCTGATAGACCATGAGCTTCTTGCTGGATTTGAGATCTTTATCCTCAAGCACCATTTTCCTCAGAAGGCCAAAGGCTGCGCTGGCACACTGAATGCTTCCATTTCTGAGAGGTGGCTTCTGATAGATAGAAAATGTTCCACATTAACCATAGTCTGATTGAGGACCTTGTTGCCAGGGGGTGGAGGGGTGGTGTTATACAGCAGGGACACGTTGGTAGAGGACCTCTGTTTTGCCTGTCTTTGCTGTAAGGCCCCTTCTCTTGGATGATTCAGTGAATCGGTTGTTGATGACTAGAGGCTGGAGTGAGCTTGGTTCTTTAAGTCAGGAATGCATGAAAAAGGGGGAAATCATGCGACTTCTCACGCCTGCCCCTCTGGACAAAATAGAGTCTTGTGCAGAAACGTTATCCCCTCCTGCAGCACCACAACGATCTGACAGAAGCAAAGTAAAAGAGAATAGTCTTTGAGAAATTTAGGAAAAATGCTGAAAAATTCAAGCAATTTCCAGAAGGTCATGATCGTCATATTAAAACCAGAAAATGCTGGAAAGACTCAGCAAGGTCGGGTAGGAGCTGCGGGACTCTGCAATGAGCAGGTCAGATACTGTCTGACCTGCTGAGTGTTTCCAACATTTTCTAAATTTTTTAGCAAAACACACAAGACAGCAGGTCAGGCAGCATTTATGGAGGGAAATGGACAGCCAATGTTTCGGGTCTAGACCCTTCTGAAAGGTCATGACTCAAAGATGTTGACTGTCCATTTTCCTCCATAGATGCTTCCTGACTGCTGAGTTCCTCCAGCATCGTGTGTGTTGCTTCAGATTCCAGCAGCTGCAGTATCTTCTGTCTTCTAAATTTTTTAGTTTAGATTCCTAGTGTCTAGTTTTAGGGGTGGTTTTTATATCCTGATCATCTACTCCACAAGATTCCAGTTATCGTAGAGGTATACAGCACGGAAATTGGTGCTTCGGCCTAATTCATTCATGCTGACCAAGTTGCCTACCTGAGTGAATCCCATTTGCCTGCATTTGCCCGCATTTGCCCATACCCTTCTAAACTTCCCTTATCCGTTTACCTATCTGAATGTCTTTTAAACATCGTCATTTTAAATGCTCTTCTCTTCAGGAGCTTGTTCTTTTGAAAGACCTGAAAGGTAGACTTGCATTTATTTGGCATTCATCATCTCATTGGGTAAAGAACTTTATAATTACAGACCTTTTTTTTAAACAGGCGTAATGTTCATTGTGTTATACGATACACAAGAGCAAATATGCACACAGTAAGCTCCCACAAGCAGTAATGTAATGTTTCAGGACAACAAATAATCTGCTAGAGGAACTCAGCAAATCAAGCAGCATCTGTGGGAGGAAAGGAATTGTCGACAGTCTGCAGAACTTGATGCAGGGGGTCAACCAGAAACATCAACAATTCCTCCCCCCACAGATGCTGCTCGACCCGCTGGGTTCCTCCAGCAGATTATTTATTGCTCCAGGTTCTGGCATCTGCAGTCTCTTGTGTTTTTTTGGAATGATCACTGTGAGCTAAACATTGGCCAGGATACCAGGGATATATGAAGAAGCACCATGGGATTTTAATATCCACCAGAGAGACAGTAAAGTTGGAATTTTGGTTTAATATCTCATCTGATGGATGACACCTCCAATAGTGCAACTTCCCTCCCTGGTGTGCCAGTCTGGATTTTTGTGCTCAAGTCTCTGAACTTATAACCTACTGATACAGAGGTAAGAGTACACCAATCAAGCTACAGCTGACTCCAATAATTCTTTCCTCACCACACATTTCAGTAATATGTTCCAGATAGAGAAAACTCTTCTTTTAAAAAAAGAATATTTTGGTACTTAACTCTTTCATCCTATGAATTATTCATTATAAAAACAGAAAGAGAGAGGTAGAGAAATTCTGAATATATAGGAAGGGCATCAGATAAATCCAATAGCCCTTGACCGAACTCCTCTGTAGGAGACATCACCTATTATCACTAGTTTGAATTTGGCATGGTAGTGTAGCAGTTAGCGTAACACTATTACAGCACCAGCGACCCGGGTTCAATTCCAGCCGCTGTCAGTAAGGAGTTTGTACGTTCTCCTTGTATCTGCGTCGGTTTCCTCCGGGTGCTCCGGTTTCCTCCCACATTCCAAAGACGTACGGGTTAGGAAGCTGTGGGCATGCTATGTTGGCACCGGAAGCGTGGCGACACTTGCGGGCTGCCCCCAGAACACTCTGCGCAAAGATGCATTTCACTGTGTGTTTCAATGTACATGTGACTAACAAAGATATCTTATCTTATAATGATGTCCAGACTTTACTTGTTGAACCGCTTTGCATTAACTAGTGTGGATTATATTAGAAGAAAATAAACAAAGCTGCAGATGCTGGAAATCTGATATAAAAATAGTAAATACTCAAAACACTCCAGATCAGGCAGCATCAGTGGAAAAAGCAACAATTAATGCTTCAGATCCTGGACCTGAAATGGATGAATGAATAAAATCTGATGAAAGGCCCTGGACCTGGAATGTTAACTGCTTTTCATTCCATAGATTAAATTAGTTATTTACACTGGTAATGTCAATTCATAGAAGCTACCAAGTTTCTGCCTTTCTGCCAGACAACTGAAAAATAACAATTGTTTATTTTTGAGTCATAGTGAATAGGAGTAAATCATTAAATGTACAAAGTTAAGGTCAACTGACAAAAATCTAACAGAAATTAGAAGGGTGGTCAGTGTGTCACAATCATTTAGTTGTTACTGTTTGCTGATAATAAATTCACAGTGAAGATCAGCATCTGAAAATTATATAAATAGGAATAAATTCAGCATTGATAGATTAGAAATTGACCTCTCTATCTGGGGTATCTTCAACATCCCAAATAGGTCAGTTTCTTTAATTCTCCCATTAGCCAAGTTTCTGCTTTGAATGAAAAGTTGTCTTGAGTGTGGAAGCAGGTTACGTGAGCAATGAATCTAAAGTTTCTGATTTCCATTGTAAAATGGCTCATAGGAGACCAATATTCTGCCTGATGATTTTCAGTTCCACCATACACTAGAAGTAAAAATCCAGAAGGGTTATAGAATAAGCTCTAATTCTTCTTACACTGTTGCACAAGCCAAATTCTATTCCTGTAATTTTCCAATATTTTTTCCAAATGACAGTAATTCTACATGTTAATTTAAAAAATAAATGTACCACAGGGAGTTAAACCTTCATAAATTATATCTCAAGTTATTACCGTAACATGAATCAAAAGAAAATCCGGACAAGCCTATCCTTGACTGTCATTATCTTCTGGCTTTCTTTGACCTGAAAGCAGAAATTTGCAAGCAGCTGAAATTGCTCCCTAATTGTCCTCAGGCATTTAAAAGAGTTAAAACCACTTGGATCTCACTATGTAGGGCAGCCTCCAAATGTACATATTTAAGTACTGGGCATACAGAGCTTTAATGTGATCTGCTTATTTACGAAACATTTCTCCAGAAAATAGCAGCTACTACATGGCAGTTCCACAAGTTCACTCTATAGTATTATATAGAACTGGAGTTGGAGCAAGTCATCTTCAGTCCAAAGGGGTTGCTGGAGAAGGTTACCTACAAACAAAAAAGCTGCATTTATATAGCAGCTTTAATGTCTCTTTCACAACATTTTCGTGATTTTTATTAATGACTTGGATGAGGGGGTAGAAGAGTGGGTTGGCAAGTCTGCAGACGACATGAAGGTTGGTGGTGTTGTGGATAGTGTAGAGGATTGCTGAAGATTGCAGAGGGACATCGATAGGATGCAGAGAGGGGCTGAGAAGTGGAAGGTGGAGTTCAATCCAGAGAAGTGTGAGGTGGTGCACTTTGGAAGGACAAACTCCAAGGCAGAGTACAAGGTAAATGGCAGGATTCTTGGTAGTGTGGAGGAGCAGAAGGATCTGGGGGTTCGTATCCACAGGTCACTGAAAGTTGCCTCACAGGTGGATAGGGTAGTTAACAAAGCTTATGGGGTGTTAACTTTCATAAGTCAAGGCATCGAGTTTAAGAGCCACGAGGTAATGATGCAGCTCTATAAAACTCTGGTTAGACCACACTTAAAGTACTATGTCCATTTCTGGTTGCCTCATTATAGGAAGGATGTGGAAGCATTGGAAAGGGTGCAGAGGAGACTTACCAGGATGCTGCCTGGTTTAGAGAGTATGCATTATGAGGAGAGACTCAGGGAGCTAGGGCTTTACTCTTTGGAGAGAAGGGGGATGAGAGGAGACATGATAGAGGTGTACAAAGTATTAAGAGGAATAGATAGAGTAGACAGCCAGTGCCTCTTTCCCAGGGCACCAATGCTCAATACAAGAGGGCATGGCTTTAAATTAATGGGTGGGAAGTTCAAGGGAGATATCAGAGGAAGGATTTTTACCCAGAGAGTGGTTGGGGCATGGAATGCACTGCCTGGGGCGGTGGTGGAGGCAGGTACATTGGTCAAATTCAAGAGATTACTAGATAAGCATATGGAGGAACTAAAATAGAGGGATATGTGGGAGGAAGGGGTTAGATAGCCTTAGGCGAGGTTTAAAGGTCGGCACAACATTGTGGGCTGAAGGGCCTGTATTGTGCTATACTGTTCTATGTAACATGCCAAACTTATTTACAGCTAATGCGTGACTTTCGAAGTGTATGTCAGCTGTAATACAAGAAAGTGGGGGAGAGGGAGGGGTTGGGGGGGTGGAAAGAAACACAACCTTGAGAAGAGAGAGACTGAAATATGATCTGGGCCTCTGTTACCCATTGGCTGCAGAATCTGCACCAAATGTTGTGCAAATATTAATGCATTGCATGAGAGATGTCAGCTCATCAAATTCCATGGTTATATAGGACATGGAACGGTACAGCACAGGAACAGGCCCTCTGGCCCACCAAATCTGTGCCAGCCATGATACCAATCTAAACTAATCCAATCTGCCTGCACATGGTCCATATCCCTCTGTTTCCTGCCTGTTTATGTGTCTGTCTAAATGCTTCTTACATTACTATAGTATCTGCTTCCACCACCCCTGGCAGTGCGTTCCAGGCCCCTACCACTCTCTGTGTGTAAAAGAAAACTTGCCTCCTAAATCCCCTTTAAACTTTCCCGCTCTTGTCTCAAAGCTATGCCCTGAAGTATTTGACATAAATATTTACGTTTACATTAATTATTTACATAATTTAGTTTAAGACATACAGAAGTTCCAAGTCAGTAATTCTGGGAGAGCCTGGATAAACTACAGAATGGATCAGGAAAAGAGAGTTAGGCTGAGCCGGATTTCAAGGTGAAATCGCCGGACGCCTGGTAATTTTCATCAGGGAATCCTGGCTGAACCCAGCAAGTTGCCAGGTGTAGGGGAGGAGGTTTCCCAGCGGGTTCAGTTGGAGACTTTTCCACGGCCTGATGGTTTTCTCCTGCTGACCAAGGGGTGCCTGGCTCCTGATTGCTTCCAAACACTGGTGAACTTTGGATTTTATTTTTCAGGAAAGGTTTGAATGAATAAGTTATATGTTTTGGAAAGGAGAAACATCAACATCACTCAGAGAAGTTCAGCTCTTGAAACTAAAAACTTGCCCGTCCCGCCCCATTCAGAACACAATGGCCTTTGCCGTGGCAACACACTGTAAACACACAGCAGCTCTGCGTTCCCCCACTGCCAGGCCAGCCAAGACTTGCACTGCGTCAAGGGGATGAATATATTGATCCCATGGTCGGTGAGCCCTGCCGGGTTCTTCAGCAACCAACGCTTGGGAAAGGTAAACCCCCCGCATGAGTGTCTTTGGTTCACTTTAAAACTGAAATGGTGGTGTCGGCGGCGGGGAGGAATGAAAGGCCGCTGAACGTTGCACTTGCTGTGCGGTTGCGTTTTGTGCGACCTAAGCTCGACTGAACAGTCGTCCCGAAGCGCAGCTCTGCTGTAAGGTTCAACTGGATGCTGGAATCATGGACAGAGCGAGGAGATCGTTTTAGTAAATCATACTTAAGCTGAAGGAGGAGATCCCACCACAGAAATTCACTGTGATGGGGAGGCATTTGGCAGGTTACATACAGTATGTATGTATACCCCCCCTAACTGGGGCACTCTAACCCGAATTCTCTGTCCTTTCTCATACATTTCGTTTCAAAATAGCTAACAATGTAAACCTCTGACTCGATTGCATTTATGGCAAGATAATTCATATTGTAAGAAACCTCTGTATGGAAGTTCTGTTCCAAGGTCTTTATGTTTGTGTCAGCCACTGTTCCCCTGGAAACATCCTTGCTTCAGGTAAGTTTGCAGATTCAAATCATGAAGACTTGAGTACAAAAAAATCTCGGCTGATTCTCCAGTGAGCACTGAGAGAGTGCTGCATTATCAGAGATGCTTTCTTCCAGGTGAGGTGTTAAAACTTAAGGCACCATCTGCCCTCTCAGGTGGATTTAAAAGATTCCATGGCACTGTGAAGGGCATGGAATACACCCATGGTGGTACTTTATCGGTTGTTAAACATTCTCCGGCAGGGTAAGTGCTACAGAAACGAAAGAATTTTCTTTTTTTTATTTGCTGTGATCTTCAAGTTCTTAATACTGACTTGCCAAACAGTGGAAGCAGTTGTTCATTGTTTATCCTATTAAATAAAACCTTCTTCACTTTAAAGCATATTTGTCCTTACTCTATCCAACTAATACTTCAGTGTTACATAATTGTAATTCCTAACTGCAGTAACATTTGGGTGAATCTTGTACATTTGGCATGCTCTGATCCACACGCGATATTGCAGTACCCTGAACTGTGTACAACAGCCCATTGTTTGCTCAATTTAACCCATATCTAGTGCTAACTCAGCATCTACATTCAGTGTGCCATTGACTTGCACTTCTACCCTTGAAATCACTCTCTACATCCACATCATTGTTGAATGTGCATTCTTAAAATTCTTATTGGTTAGGATTTTTTCATTCTATTCTTCACCAGTTTCTGAAGTGCCATATATTCATCTATTTTATTAATATGCCTTTGAATTCTTGTGATCCTGACAGTTTGCCAAACTCCTAATTCGATGTCATCAGCAACAATACCATTCCTCTTGAGCTTATCATGTACATAAATGGAAAACAAAATAAATGCCAGCATAGAGCACATCACTAACCACATCCTGCTCTTTTTATGAAGTTGGAAATATCAGTGTGAGAATAATTAAAATGTTACATCTGTTTCAAATTCCAAATGTTCTTCTTTACTGTTTCATGTATTGTGTCATTGTAAATGCATTAATAATACATTATATTGACCTGAATTACTAATGGAAGGAATTTTAGCATTAAACTTGAAAACTCTACAGAAAGATAAACTGCCATTTTTATAGCCCCTTTTGCATCCCTTTTAGGACACCTTAAAGTACTTTTCAAACAATGAATTACATTTTGAATTGTAGTCGATTATGAAATAGGAAACATAACTGCCAATTTGCACACTAGAAACTCCCACAATCATCAACAGTGACCTGTTGGGGTGAGGGATAAATACTATCCAAGATGCTGAACTAACACCTCATCTGGAAGAAAGAACTGAAAGGGCAACAATACCTCTTTGACCGTGAACCTCTAGAGTGGGACTTGAATCTATAAACTAATGGCACTAAGGAAGGACTTACTGAGCATCTTTTGTAAATCATTGTTCACCTTAAGTATACCACTTAAACTGTAAGCCAAGTGATCAGTGTGAAGGTGTGCAGATCTCCTGTTGCACATCAATAAAATCTTTTTAACAATACCTTGTATATGAATGATGGCCTCCTGATCCATAACCATTTAATCTGATACACTACTGTTTTCAGTTCTATGATAAATTGATTGAAAGAAGCTCAGTTCATTTAAAAGAAAGTAAATTACCTGAAACTTGCTCCCTCACATCCTTTTCTCTCCATTGAAATATGCCAGGTCTAACATGGCAGGAGTCCCGAGCTTCCTGAAAGATGTGGTGGTAAATGCCAATGAATCACACATTCAGGAATATTCAGCCTTTAGGAACTAGCGTGAGTATAGGGACCTACATAGATAGATATTTAGAACATAGGATAATTAAGGGTTTGGAGGATACAGCTCACCTCTCCTCAATCTCACTTCTATCTTTGAACCATTTTCCTGCTGCTTGACTTCCAGGGGTCAATCACAGACCACGAGGATCAGGAATCTGACTGTGGTTTAACATGACTGCCTCACATCATGCTGGTTTTAAACATCATTGAGAGGGCTAGTACTTACTTGAACACAGTCCAGAGCTGCCTCGATCCCTTCTAGTGAGGCCCCGCCTGTTGACTTGACTTCCCAAGTTATAAACCTGCCATACAGATGGGGATAGCCCTACCCATAAAGTTGCCAAGACCACGTCCTCTGCTTTATGATTTTCAAGTGGTGACCATCCCAGATGAGAGGGAAGTTGTAATGAGCACAGAGAAGGTGGAACGAGAGCTTAGGGAGAAAACTTTGGATGTTGTGACCTTGCCAGTTGAGTGCATGACAGCCAGATTGCAAACTATTAACATCAGAGACACACAAGTGGCAAGAATTGGTGGTGGGGGGAGGGGTGGGGGGGGGTGTAATCTCGGTGAGTTGGAGGACTGGAGGAGATTATAGAGGTGCAAATCTGTAGGACCATGGAGAAAATTGAAAACATTGGTCAAAACTGGTAAAACTGAACCACTGCTTAAACAGGAGCAAATGTAACTCAGTAAGCACAGGGACAATGGTGAGCAGGACTTGGTGTGAGTTAGGGCATGAGCAACAGAGCTTAAGACAGCTCTAAGTGTATAGATGATAGAACAAGGAAAGCCAGCCAGGTGCCTGGGGGCATAGTTAACCCACATAAGAGGAATATATGGGTTTCAGGACCAGATGATCTGAGGTAGGTGGTGAGTCACGGAGTGTTAGGGAAGTGGAAATTGGTGGCCATAGTGAAAGTGGAAATTGGTGGTCATAATGATAGAGGAGAAATTGTAGTTGGTAGCTCGGATGACAGACGTGGCACCGAGGTTGTAAAGAGTCTGGTTCGGCTCCAGGCAGATGTGAGTGAGGGAGAAGGAGTCAGTGGGTAGGCAATAGTGTAGAGCTGGGACTGAAGGAGGAGGCCGTAATCCTCCCAGTATCTAGCAGGAGGAAATTTCTGCCCACCCAGTACTAGATCTCAGTCTTTGGTGGGCCTTCTGTTACACACGTTGGCGCTGTCCGGCCTGTGACGCACTTCTTCCTGTTTTTAAAAACCTCTTCAAAACCCTCATTTTGAACGTGCACTGAAACCTCTTCCTAGCCCCTGTTCCTTTCTATTTTTGTTTTCCAAATTTGTATCCACCCATGTGATAATAGTCTGTGAAGAATCATAGGCAAGAATTGTGTAATTGTTTCAGTAAAGAAGGAGGACATTTGGCCCACGCTAGTTCCTCAAAGAGCAATTCTGTACATATGAAATAGGAGCAGGAGTAGCCCATCTGGTCCTTCGAACGTGCTCCACCATTCATTAAGTTAATGGTTGATCTTCTACCTCAGTGCCATTCTCCTGTGTTATCAACATAACCTCTTAATTCCCTTAACATCCAGAAATCTATCGATCTCTGTTTCAAATGAAACTAAAGACAAAGGTTCCCCATCTTCTGAGAGAAGTCTCATTAACCCGCTCTTTCCCTGCAGCCCTGTAAATTACTTCTAGAGGATATCCAATTCCCTTTGGACATCCCTACAGGCAGTGAGTTCCATATCATTACTACTTTTTATGTAAAAAGGATTTTCTTCACTTTCCCTCTTGCATTTGCCCTTCACCATGAATCTGTGCCCTATGATCCTTTAATAACTGGAACAGCTTCCTTCTGTTCCCCCCACGGTGATTTTGTGTACCTCTGTTAAACTTTCCTTGGAGATTTCTATATAAGTGCTTCAGAAATGCAGATTGTTGTGTCAAAACCATGCATGTGTAAAGTTTGCATGTTTTTCTTGAAAAATTGCTATTTTCCATACTCTAAACAGTAACCAAAAAAACTGGGTCAGAATTGAACAGTCTTTGCCTTGTCTGTTATTGAAGAGAGATATGAACAATATGAAATGTTATCTTGCTTTATAATTTCTTTGCATTGAATCTTTCTGATTTGTGAGCATTCAGTGTAAAGATGTAGCACTGCTTTGTGTTTGTGTTGCTCTCCTAAGTAAAGTGATTGTAAAATATAATTATGTGGTGCAGCTTTGGGCTCGCAGATGTTGACAGTAGCTCTGTGGGAAAAGTGGTATTGTATTTTTCTGAGACACCATTGGCACGCTACAAAGAATTATGAAATTAACTGGAAGGACAGGAATGCTTAATAAAACTAAAACTGGGAAAACGAGTTACTTCAGCAATTGCTGTATTTTTTAAAAATTTGAAACAGTTCATATCCATCTGCTTTATCCGCTGTGAACTTTTTCATTAGCAGTCTCCACATAAAGCTATGTCTACACCATGTGTCGCCTTGAAATGTTTTTTTTCGGGATACTTTTAGTTCAAACAAATAAAATGGCTTTGAATTTGGATGCTTGAGCCAAGCAATGTTATTGTTTTGCCCTATAATTTATCTTGTGCTCCTTCCAGTACGGCTTGGCACGAAACAAGAAGGATGAAGAATCTAAAGAAGAGTAAGAAGGAGCAGAATAAAAATGTTTCAGACATTGTTCAAAAATTTCTGAAAACCTATGAACGTTACTGTGCTCAGACATCAAGTGCAGTCAGCTCAATGCTTGTACGTAACCTGCAGAAATGCATTGAAAATGAAGAAATCCTAACAAAGGTACTTATGGTGATCAATTTTTGCTGTTACATTTTCCTCTAGAGATCGGGTAACTGTGGAGAGTGCAACAAGCTTGCTAGTCTCAGAGTGCAGTTGAGAAGTACAAATAAAAACTCAGAATTTTTTTCCCCAAATGTGCTATCCTGGGAAAGGGAGCAAAGGAATGGCAGATGGAATTTAACTCGGACAAGTGCAAAGTGAAGCATTTTGGAAAGTTAAACTAGGGCAGGACTTACACAGTGAATGACAGGGCCCTGGGGAGTGTTGTAGAACAGAGAGACCTGGGGGTACAAGTACATAGTTCTCTGAAAGTGGCAAAACAGGTAGATAGG
Organism: Pristis pectinata; assembly: GCF_009764475.1. NCBI lineage: Eukaryota > Metazoa > Chordata > Chondrichthyes > Rhinopristiformes > Pristidae > Pristis > Pristis pectinata. The sequence goes on along the minus strand of NC_067410.1, from coordinate 97,976,236 downwards.
GTGGCGAAGAAGGCGTTTGGCATGCTTGCCTTCATTGGATTGGGCATTGAGTACAAGAGTTGGGACATCATGTTAAACCTGTACAAGACATTAGTGAGACTGCACCTGGAATATTGTGTGCAGTTCTGGCTGCCCTGCTATAGGAAGGATGTGATTAAGCTGGAGAGGATGCAGAAAAGATATTCCCAGTACTGCAGGGCTTGAGTTATAAGAAGAGACCAGAAAGGTTGTGACTGTTTTCCCTGGAGTGAAAGAGATTTTATAGAGGTTCATAAAATCATTAGGTGGGTGGATGTGGTCTTTTTCCCAGGGTAGGAGAGTCTAAAACTAGAGGACATAGGTTTAAGATGAGGGGGGAAAGAGTTAAAGGGGACCTGAGAGGCAAGTTTTACACACAGAGGGTGGTGGGTATATGGAATGAGCTGCCAGAGGAACTGGTAGAGGTGGGTACAATTATAATGTTTAAAAGGCATTTGGACAGGATAAGTAAGGTTTAGAGGGACTTGGGCCAAATGGAGGCAAATGGGACGAGCTTAGGTAGGCACCTTGGTCAGCATGGACAGGTTGGGCTGAAGGGCCTGTGTCCATGCTGTACAACTCTATGAATCTATTCAAAAACAGAAGTTGCGAGAAACAGTCCACAGATCAGACAGCATTGGTGGATGGACAAATAAAAATGGTTAACATTTCTATTTTTGTAATCTTTTTTCAGATGAAAGTTAATGAAGTCCTTTCTTCTGTCACCACAGATAAACTGCATGTATTTTCTGTTTTCGTACTATGGTATTGTTTAGCTGCATGTACCTTCCAGAATCTTTGTAAACATTATTACTAGATGAGCAAGTTTTTTTTTGAACAACTTTGGGACGAAAGCTTTGAAATTTGCTTGCAGTGTGCTGCTTTACTGCCCTATCTTTGGTTGTAAATCATGTAAATGTAGTCAAAGTGATTAACGCATGTGATTAACACATCAGTGAAATTGCACCTAGCAGCTTAGTGTGTGTTTGTTATGCACTAGCACACACAGAATGTCTGCCATATAGGATATGCACATACTTAAAGAGTTTCCTTATGTGAAATTTGGACTTGTTTTTCTGTTTAAGAAAGACTGGTGCACTTCTAGGGAACCAGCATTTCATGGGGCCTCATTCACAGCAGCTGCACTGCTTTAAGAAGGGCTGCTCAGCCACGTTTCACTTCCATAGTTAGGAAGTTGCCAAGGTCACAGGATGGTCCTGGTGCCCTGTCATCCCACCAGCTTTGACCTCTTTGCCTTGGAGCCATGCAGTACATCCAGAGAATCCATCACTGAAGAGGCCCAAGGTAAGGCGTAACAACGGAGGCAGGGCAGAGTTGCTGGACATCCCACGTGAGGAGGGGAAGATGGGGTCTTGTTTGTAGACCACATTTCTCACAAGAGTACACAAAGCTTCACATACACCCCAGTGGTCCATGCAGCAATGTGTCTGGAGCATAAGGTCTCCCAAATGACCGGTGCCAGAGATTTTTGACCACCAGCAGACAGAGCTGCAGCAAATCCAACACCCTGACTGTCCCGACCTCTGGATCTTTCTAGGTGATGCAACGAATCATTACCATGTGTTTCTACTTTTGGCTTACCACTGCATGGGGTGGGGTCAGTGATGCTCTCGGCTGAAGGAGAAGAGACTGCGTCTCTGCTCTGGAAAAGGAGGATATCAAGCAGTGCAGACTTGTAAATTTACCAGGATAAAGGGGTTTTCAGACATTCGGAGAGTAATCAACTGTGTTGTGGCTCCCCAGGAGAACCTGGATGTCTGCACTGTGTAAAGGGTGTGTGTTCACCATAATGTAAACATTTAACCCCCCCCCCCCCCACCTCTGCATTGTAGGAACGTAACCGTCTGCCTGCATTATGGAGCCCTCTACTTTCTGCAGGAAGTCGGAAGAATTCTTCCTCACTACACCCTTCTAGGGCAATGCACAAGCATCTCAACACGTATCAGCATCAGCCATCTTGAGTACCTTCCTCCTCCCGCATCAGAGTCCTCCTAAACTAACCTACCCCTCCAAAAAGCTGGCACTCTAGCTTTCCTCCATCTCAACTGCAGTCCACTGGTGTCCATGAAATGCTGGACCTTAATGTAGCCCATAAAGCCCTAGTACTTCATCAGGCCAGGTGTAACGACAGTTCATCCTCCCTCTGCTCCGTTTACTTCCATATGGCTCATGCCTTCCTCTTCCGTAGTGTAAGGATCACCCGCGACTCTTCAAACAATAATGGCAGCAGGACGTATGGGGATGGCAGGGTGGAGGAGTGACCAGCGGACACAGGCAGTGCATTCAGTCCTGTGAGTGCAAGAGGCATGTCAGAGGGCAGGTTAGTTAATTGCCAAACTTTCTTCTCCATGACATCTGCTGGAGCTCCACACAGACTGCTCCTGTCCTCATTCCCGCCAGCAGTATCTCCTCTAGCCTGGTGCACCTGGTTACCTCTAGCCTGGTGCACCTGGTTACCTCTCTCCTCTAGCCTGGTGCACCTGGTTATCTCTAGCCTGGTGCACCTGGTTGCCTCTCTCCTCTAGCCTGGTGCACCTGGTTATCTCTAGCCTGGTGCACCTGGTTGCCTCTCTCCTCTAGCCTGGTGCACCTGGTTATCTCTAGCCTGGTGCACCTGGTTGCCTCTCTCCTCTAGCCTGGTGCACCTGGTTATCTCTAGCCTGGTGCACCTGGTTACCTCTCTCCTCTAGCCTGGTGCACCTGGTTATCTCTAGCCTGGTACAGCTGGTTACCTCTAGCCTGGTGCGCCTGGTTACCTCTCTCCTCTAGCCTGGTGCATCTATGGGACTGGAAAGGACTATCTCTTGTCAGAGAGGTGGACTTGCGAACATTTCCCAGATGACAAAGGGAAAGTTGTAAGTTGTGTACCGTAATGACATGACTGCTGACTTTAATGGTTTTGACTTGCCTGACTCCCCTGGCCACTCCATCAATGCTGCTTCACCTCGGTACCCGCCTGGTACATTCTCGGTGCTTCTCTCTGCCTTTCCACTTCCTTGACCAGGAACTTGAGGTTGCTGCTTCTGAACCCAGAGGCCACACCCTGCCCAGTTCAACTTCCCTCCCACTATTGATGCACTGTGCCCAGGGAGAATTTCCGGCTATGGTTTGCTCGTGTGGTCAGACGCCACTTTGGTGCTGGAATCCTGGCATGAACAGGGAATGGCTCTGCCAACAGATGTGCAGCATTTAAATAGTAATAACAACTAGCTGCATAATGGATGGTGGGAATTCAACTTGGTGAACGTTTAGGAGTTGTGAGTGAGTGAAGACAGTATTTCTGTTGTGGGAGTGCATATGGTGAAAATGGGTCAGTGTGAGGTTAGGGAGAGATTGTGGAAGGTGGGCAGAAGTTTTAGGGCTACTAACTGTGGACACGTTCTTGAAGATTTCAACAGCTGACCACTTCCCAGTCTCTGACCACCCTGCTCCACAATCGTTACATCACATCCAAATCCCAATGTGCATCATCTTCCCATTCTTGGGGTTGGAGTTTTGGTATTGGTTTAAATGGATATTGTGGATTGGGATATTATGGACTTTTGAGGATGAGCTGATTATTCTTGACTGCTAACAAGAATGTGTACATCATCACATATCAGAATTAAAGCACTAACATCTCCTAACAACCATTTGTGTTTACATGACAAGCTTTTAAAATCCAGTTCTTTGATCAAAAGTGGAAAAAAAGTATTATATTTTTGTAACTATCTTTCTCTCAGATACCTGGAATCAATACACAAGTTGCGCTGTTTCTAAATAAACGTTAATGATTGTTAACGCATGATTGTCTCCTCATTAGTGTAAAGGGGATAGATGGGGGTAGAATTTGTTAGGAGTGTCCAGGAAGGATTCCTGACACAGTATGTGGACAGGCCAACTAGAGGAGAGGCCATACTGGACCTGGTACGAGGCAATGAGCCTGATCAAGTTTCATATCTCTTGGTGGGAGAGCATTTTGGAGATAGTGACCACAACTCCTTGACCTTTACCATAGCCTTGGAGAGGGATAGGAGCAGACGATATGGGAAAGATTTTAATTGGGGAAGGCGGAATTATGATGCTGTTAGGCAGGAACTTGGGAGCATAAATTGGGAACAGATGTTCTTGGGAAGTGCACAATGGAAATGTGGATGTTGTTTTAGGGAGTACCTGCAAGGGGTTCTGGATAGGTTTGTCCCGTTGATACAGGGTAAGGATGGTAGTGAAGGAACCATGGTTGACAAGAGATGTAGAATATCTTGTCAAGAGGAAGAAAGAAGCTTACCTGAGGTTTAGAAAGCAAGGATTAGACAGGGCTCTGGAGAATTACAAGGTAGCCAGGAGGGAGCTTAAGAATGGACTTAGGAGAGCTAGAATGAGCCATGAGAAGTCCTTGGCGAGTAGAATTAAGGAAAATCCCAAGGCATTCTACACTTATGTGAAGAATAGGAAGATGACTAGAGTGAGGGTAGGACTGATCAGGGATAAAAGTTGGAAGAGGTAGAGGAGGTCCTTAATGAATACTACCATTCAGTATTCATTAGTAAGAGACCTTGAATTTTGTGAAGATGGCGTACAACAGGCTGATACGCTAGAGCATGTCAATGTGAAGAAAGAGTATGTGCTGGAGCTTTTGAAAAATATTAGGATAGGTAAGTCCCTGGGGCCGGGTGGGATATATCCAAGTTTATTACAGGAAGTGAGGGAAGAGATTGCTGCACCTTTGGTGACGATCTTTGCGTCCTCACTGGCCACAGGAGTAGTGCCAGATGATTGGATGATGGCAAATGTTGTTCCTTTGTTCAAGAAAGGGAGTAGGAATAACCCTGGGAATTACAGACCAATGAGTCTTACTTAAGTGGTGGGTAAATTACTGGAGAAGATTCTTAGAGACAGGATTTATGAGCATTTGGAAAAGCATAGGTTGATTAGGGACAGTCAGCATAGCTTTGTGAGGGGCCTTTCGTGCCTCACGAGCCTGATTAAATCCTTTGAAGATGTGACAAAGCACATTGATGAAGGTAGAGTGGTGGATGTGGTGTATATGGATTTTAGTAAGTCACTTGATAAGGTTCCTCATTGAAGGCTCATTCAGAAAGGCTCATTCACCCATAGAAGACAGAGGGTGGTTGTAGATGGAGAGTATTCTGCCTGGAGGTCGGTGACCAGTGGTGTTCCGTGGGGATCTGTTCTGGGAGGCCTGCTCTTTGTGATTTTTATAAATGACTTGGATGAGGAAGTGGAAGGGTGGGTTAGTAAGTCTGCAGATGACACGAAGGTTGGTGGTGTTGTGGATAGTGTAGAAGGTTGCTGTAGGTTACAACAGGACATTGATAGGATGCAGAGCTGGGCTGAGAAGTGGCAGATGGAGTTCAAACTGGAAAGGTGTGAAGTGATCCACTTTGGAAGATCAAATTTGAAGGCAGAATACAAGGTTAATGGCAGGACTCACACCATAGATCCCTCAAAGTTGCCATGCAGATTGATAGGGTTGTTAAGAAGGCGTATGGTGTGATGGCCTTCATTAGTCAGGGTACTGAGTTCAAGAGCCACGAGGTAATGTTGCAGTTCTATAAAACTCTGGTTATTGGAATATTGTGTTCAGTTAATGAGGTTGCCTCATTATAGAAAGGATGTGAAAGCTTTAGAGAGGGTGCAGAGGAGATTTACCAGGATGCTGCCTGGATTGGAGAGCATGTCTTATGAGGATAGGTTGAGTGAGCTAGGGCTTTTCTCCTTTGAGAGAAGGAGGATGAGAAGTGACTTGATAGAGGTGTACAAGATGATAAGAGGCATAGATTGAGTGGACAGTCAGAGACTTTTTCCCAGGGCGACAATGGCCAACATGACGGGACATAATTTCAAGGTAATTGGAGGAAGGTATAGGGAGGATGTCAGGGGTAAGTCTTTTACACAGAGAGTTATGGGTGCGTGGAACGCACTGCTGGCAGAGGTGGTGGAGGCAGATACATTAGGGACATTTAAGAGACTCTTAGACACATGAATGATAGAAAAATGGAGGGCTATGTGGGAGGGAAGGGTTAGATAGATATTAGAACAGGATAAAATGTTGGCACAACATCGTGGGCCAAAGGGCCTGTACTGTGCTGTAATGTCCTATGAAAATCTACTCAAAGAACTTGTTCTGTTTATTTTCAAATTATTTGGAAAATCACTAAAGGAAAGAAAAATCCTTTTATATCCTTACATATTTTACTAAGGATATGTAGTCTTGTCTCATAATATTGACTTTAACCAAGGCTTTTGAAGGAGATTGAAACCTTCATGTGATCTTTTCACGCAAATGAAAGCCATTTCTTTAGTGGGACGTGGGCATTGTTGGCAATGCCAGCATTTATGGCCTGCCCCAACTGCCCCTGAGAAGGTGGTTGTGTGCTGCCTCCCTGAACTGTTGTAGTCTGTCAGATGAAGGTATTCCCACAGGTCTTGGGTAGGGAGCTCCAGGATTTCCATCCAGCATTGACGAAGGGGAGGTGAGAGATTTCCATGTCAGAATGCTCAGTGACTTGGAGGTTCTGACATTCTGCTGAGCCTGCTGCCCCTGTGCTTTTTAAGTTGCAGAGATCTTGGGTTTGGGAGATGCTGTCAAGGAAATTTAGTAAGTTGCTGTATTGCATCATGTACTGTAGGTAAGAATACAGAAATAGAAGCAGGAGCAGGCCTTCAAATCCATTTTCCTGCTTGATTCCCTCAAATTATCTTCCTGCTTAAAAACCCATCAATCTTGGCATTGACTGCACTCAATGATTTAGCACACATGGTCTCCTAGGGTAGACGATTCCAGATTCACGACCCTATGGGCAATGACATTTTCCCTTTCAAAATTCTTCACCTGGGCTCAATGCTGCTTAGTTCTGGACTCTCCAACTAGAGGAAACAGCCTCCCAGAAACAACCCAGTCAATTACCATCACATTCATTTGTGTTTCAATGAAGTCAGTACTAATCCTTCAAAACTCCATTGATTATGGTCCATCATAATCAATCTCTGCTCATAGGATAACCCTCTCTTCACAGAAAGTACTCTAGCGTGTTATCATAACAGCATCTTTAGATGTAGGCAAGCATTGATAACACTTACAGTTGAGCATTCCAAACCCCTGTGCTCTATGCACAAAGATGTTTTACTGTCAATGTAATCTGACCACTAGAAGTGACAACAGTACAGTTAGTACATCTCTGAAAGAACCTTATTCTTTAAGGGAGAAAAGATGTGATAATCCTTTGTGGATGAAAGTAAATGTGTAGTACACTAACAAAATGAAAATTACCATTTCCTCATTTACAAGTTGAATCTACCTTGCGATTTCCTTCTTACTGTGAATGAAGCAGCTCAGTTTGCACTGGAGCATCACCAGTAGGTGACACTCTATGTCAGTTCCAGGAAAAGTGAGGACACTTGATTCGCACAAATCCTCATTTGGTTGAGCTGATAACACCAATGTATGATGTCTTATGTGGTCTTAATGCTTCATGACTACCCAAACAAACGATAATTTCCGCACAATCAATGACTCATCCTGATGTTCAGCTTCCTCATGTGACATCTTGGGAAAAATTCAGGATCGCCTACTCCAAAGTGATGCCCACAAGCTCTGGCATCATGATGTTCCTTCTGCTTCACTTGGTTAGAACACAGTAGCGCTCTTTGGTTTTCATCAATCTAAGTTCCATCAGCACGTTGGTGGGTGTTTGTTCTGTAATTGCATGTGGTGTATTCCAGTTGTGAAATTAGAAGCGTATTTTGCAGTTCAACTTTCACAGTCTGAGCTGCCCCTTCTGGCAACCCTGTGAAGAGCAACTGTGCACAGGAACTGGATCCCATTCCTGCTGAGCAATTTGACAAATTCAGCATCAGTGAAGTGCTTCCACTGTTGGGTATAATTAACTCCTGAAGACCAGAAGTGGTGAAAATTATTTTAACTTTGAAATTATGCATCCCTGGGAACAGCCTGTAGATCAGAGGATGCTCGAGACAAATCTCAACAAGAACCCCTGCATCCTTTTCCAGATCTTCATGGCAAATGCATGGTCCACAAAGAGGTGACAATCTTCTTATCCATATTGCAGCTGTCCCGAGGGGAGTATGTTGGGAGTGAGACAGGGGTACACTTGTCAGACAAGTGGCGTTGTGATGCACAAGTCTCCAGAGAATGGAGGTAAAAGTGTACCCCTGTCTCACTCCGAACACGCTGGTCGCCCCATTACAGGAAGGATGTGGAGGCTTTGGAGAGCATGCAGAAAAGGTTTACCAGGATGCTGCCTGGATTAGAGAGCATGTGCTATAAGGAGAGGTTGGACAAACTTGGGTTGTTTTCTCTGGAGCAGCGGAGGCTGAGGGGAGATCTGGTAGAGGTTTATAAGGTTATGAGAGACATAGACAGAGTAGACAGCTGGTATCTTTTTCCCAGGGTTGAAAAAACTAATACCAGAGGGCATGCATTTAAGGTGAGAGGGGGTAAGTTCAAAGGAGATGTGCAGGGCAAGTTTTTTTTACACAGAGAGTGGTGGGTGCCTAGAATGCACTGCCTGGGATGGTGGTGGAGGCAGATACGAAAGAGGCGTTCAAGAGGCTCTGAGATAGACACATGAATGTGCTGAAAATGGAGGGATATGGACATTGTGTAGGCAGAAGGGATTAGTTTAGTTGGGCATTTGATTACTAATTTAATTAGTTCAGGACAACATTGTGGGCCGAAGGACCTGTTCCTGTGCTGTACTGTTCTATATTCTATGCTTCATCTTGGATTTCCAGATGAAACAGAAGCTTGGATGACTGCAGGAAGGATCTGATGACAAGGGCACCTCTCACTGCCTGCCAAGCGAGGCTTGGAGCTTGTTGGTGACTTCTGGCAATGAGGCATTCTGCCAAATGACTTCAACAGTCTGCTCGGGGAACCATCCCATGGGATCCATCATGTCCTTCTCTTGCAGAGCCCGGAAGACATTCTGTGTTGATCCCTGCCTGATAGACTTGTGACTAAAGGTGTATTTTCTCTGTAGGACAAGTACTGCGGCAAGGTCCAACTGAATGGAACATTACTCGGCATTGAGTCCAGGCAACATGGGGGCAGGTAGAACCTCAGCACGTTGTGACACTTGGTGTTTGCGTACTTTGGTTCTATGCACAGCTTGATGCACCTGCACATAAAGGTGGCATGAGGATGAAACCAATGTTGGGTACACTTTTCCCCCCATTCTCTGGAGACTTGAGCATAACAACCTAAAGGACGTGCTCCATCTTGGATCTCCAGCTGAAATGGAAGAGGGTTCGGTGACCGTCACAGTGGAGCTGCAGAGTATGGGCCTCACCTGCACCATATCCCGTTACACCGAGACCACCTCACACATGATGACCAGTTGCTTGTCTGCCATCGAGAGGGAGCGCTGCTTCCACAGTCCCAGTTTCTGTTTGACCTTGGCCATCCACTCCAGCCACTACTTGTCATGTACCTCGACTCCTCTGATCCAGACCCACAGCATGTTCAGGTAGCCGGACAGGGGACCTGTCAGGCCAGTTGCCAAAGAGTTGCCTCTTTAGCTGACGCTTCTTCCAGAACTCTCCTGCCCCACAAGTTCCTCAACCTCTCAAAATCCATTTTGCGGTTAAATCAAGATTTCAAAACTGAGGACATAAGATACAGATTAGCCTCAGTGTAATGAAAAGGTGGAACAACTTTGAGGGGCTGAGCATGTGCGCGTGTGTGTGTAAACCATGCCTCTAAATGATACTTCACGAACTGTGAGAATTCATGATAGTAGTCTGGCATCTCTGGAAACAATACATTTGTTTGTTTCTAAATCTCAAGTAAAATGCAAAACATATGGAAGAACAGATGCCCAGGGCATTTTAGAAGAAGAGTTTTAGGAAATGGGAAAACCTTACATAAAAAGACTGCGGCATCACATTAAACTAAAAATTGAAGGCTTGTAAAGTTTATGCATTGGCTTCAGAGCTGGAACAATGACAACAAACAACCATAAGTATTAAGTCTCACTGTTGAAAATACTGGTTGGTGGAGATCTTTGCCTTTGACCAAGTGCCTGTTTCCCTCAGTCATTGCCCAGTGTTTTGGATGTCCAACCAGAAAATATTTCTGTAATGCCATAACCAGACTGCAAATCTCCGTGCAGCACAGAGATTTAAATAGAACACTATGGGAGGGTTCACTAATGAATTGGTAAAATAGATTCAGTGAAATGAGCAAAGCACTACCAAACTTGTTTTGGAGTTGACCCTTGCATTATTTGGGACCTACATAAGTAAGTGTGGCTGGCTATGTATAAGTGAACATTGCAGGAGGTGAATTGATGGATAAACCAAACTTTAATGATATGAAAGTTTTGAGATTTCTTCGCTTTAGTTGGTTGCATTCTCATCTCTTAAGTTTGAAGATAGTAACCACAAGGCTTTACGTTGACATCAGTGACAGAGTGCTGTAGGTATTCCCTTCCAGATGAAACATTAATCCAAAGCCCATCTGCTTTCTCGGGTAGATCCACAGCACAGACTCACAGGTGAGGTATTTCTAAAATGGGTTATCTGGTCATTATCACATTGCTGTGTGGGAGCGTTTTTCACAAATTCACTGTATTACAACAGTGACTACACTTCAGTTGCATTCATTTGACTGTAAAACACTTTGGGGTGCACCAAAAGGGGCATGGAAAGTGTTTTATAAATGCAAATCTTTTTTAAAACGTCTCAAGGGGAAAACATTTCCAGCCCACCACCAGCCCCTTAGTTTCACCCTCTGGCTAAATATCTTACCCTTACTTTACTCCTATGCCCCCTGGTCATAGACACCTCTGCAAGGGGAAAAGTTCTTCACTACCTGTCCTATATATGCCCCTCATAATCTTGAATACCTCAAACAGGACACCTCCCCCCCCACCCTCAGCCTTCTCAACTCCAAGGAAAGCAAATCCGGACTATGAGGAAGCTGTGGGCATGCTATGTTGGTGCTGGAAGTGTGGTAACACTTGCAGGCTGCCCCCAGAACACTCTACGCAAAAGATGCATTTCACTGTGTGTTTCGATGTACATATGACTAATAGATATCTTAACATCCAGGTGAATCTCCTGTCCGCCTTCTCTACTACAATCACATTCTCCCTATTGTATGGCAATCAGAATTGCACACAATAGTCTTGTGGCCAAACTAATGTTTTGTATAGTTGTACCAAAACCTTCCTGTTCATATATGCTTATTTGCTATGTGCTGGCTAATGAAGATGAATATCCTGTATGCCTTTGTAACCACCTTATTTGCCTCTGCTGTCGCCTTCAGGAATCCTTGGACATGTTCACCAAGATCCCTCTGTTTCTCAGCACTTTCTATGGTCCTACCATTCATTGTGTTTATCCTCTCAAAATGCATCACCTCACATTTTTAAATTCCATCTGCCTTTGCTCTGCCCATCTTATCAATTCATCATTATTGTTCTATAGGCAAAGATTACCCTCCTTTCCGTCAACAATAACACCAACTTTCAGTTGGTTAATCTTACCGCTTACATGTCATGTCCAAATCATTAATGTACATAACAAGCAGTGCCGATCCTTGTGGTACACCAGTGGTCACAAGTTTCCAATCACAAAGACAGCCCTTGACCATATCCCTTTGTCTCCTGTTATCAAGCCAACTTTGGATCTAATTTGCCAAATTACATTGGATCACATGAGCTATTGGACCACTCTCTCACATCAACTGCACGTCCCTCACTGTCACACAGAGTCACTTCCTTGAAAAGTTAAATCAAATTAGTCAGATGTCATCTTTTAACAAAGCCATTCTGACTATCCTTGATTAATCCTTGCTTCTCCAAGTGCAGATTACTCCTATCCTTCAGAACTTTTTCCACTAATTTACCTACAGCTAATGTTATACTCGGGGATAAGCTAGTAATTAACTGGCTTCTCCCTGCTGCCCTTCTTGAATAAATGTACTACATTTGCTGTCCTCCATCATTTGGCACCTTTCCTGTGGCCAGATAGATTAGAAGATTTCTGTCAGACTTTCAGCAATCTCCTCCTTTGCCTCCCTTAGTAACCTGGGATACATCTCATCATGCTCTGGGTACTTGGTCTCTTTTAAACCTGGTAAGCCATCTAATACCTCTTCCTTTTCAATAGTAACTTGGTCTAGAATTCCACCGATCCTCCCTGAATTTTCCAATTACAATACCCTTCACCATACCGATGAGTATCCATTTAAGACCTCAGCTATGCCCTTCAGCTCCATGCACAGATTGCCATTGTGGTCCCGAATGGGCCCTACTCTTTCCCTGGTTTTCCTCAGTCAAGCAAATAAAGCCATCCATTTGAGTAGCATTTGTGCTGACAGAGTGTTCAGAGACCCGAATGATAGTAAAGAAAATGTGGAAATCAAATCGGGAGAGGATTAAAATTGGCAAGCAACTTGATCTTGCCTGCTTATATAACATTATACCATCAAGCCGTACTCCCGACTGCCTGTTTTTTGATGTTCCTCCCTTCCCTTACAATTTCAAAGGTCCTGCCATAAATTTTTTTGAGCTCTGTGGAGGAAGTTGCCAGCTGTGGCCAATCAAAATACAGAAAGCATTGGGATGATAATCATTTGAACATTGGAATGTTTTCCAAATAAAACTTCATATAATCTAAAAAAATATAATTTATTGTGTTAAAAAAAAGTCAAGAGCTGCTGTACTAGTTGGCCATGTATTGGAAACTCTTAGAAGTCATAGTCATCACAACTGATATGCTCCAAGGGGGTACGTAAAGAGGCCATTAGCAAAAAATATTGTGGTTAAAGAAAGCAGATTGAGGGAATTCAACACCAGTGTTAAGATAAAAAATTAAATGTGAAAGATTGGAAATGGAAGATATGAGATAAATTTGTGGATTTTTTAAAGCATGATATTTGATCTCAGCATTGATGGGGTAGCAGTGTGGGTTATCTAAATTAATGCAATTAAAGTCTGCATTAAATTTTATGTGCAAACATTTACGTAAGTTACTGTAGTAACTTGTTCTGTGCTTTCCAGTTGATACTTGCAGGGCTTGAGACAACTACAGATTCTTTGCCACCAGTCACTCTGAAACCATTGCTAATGACAATCCGAGATCAGCGTTACATGTACGGGAAGGAGCTGTGTGTCTGGCATGTTGATCTTAACAATGAGGACATTGCAAATTTAGTAAGTTTTAGTATTGATTCTATACTGTTGAAGAATCCTGGGTTTTGGATAGGGTGCAATAAATCAATTATTTTGACGGATTAGCTGTTTGCACATATGGCATATAATTAAATCCAGTATTGGGAAAAATTACCAAGTGTAGCACCATGACAATAATTTATCCCCTACATTACAATAGTTTCCACAAACCATAATTTCAACATAGTGTGGTGTAAAGTGTTTTTTTGTTTTGGAGCAGCTGGTGGTTTATGGGGGGGGGGGGGGTTGGGGAGTAGAGGGAAAGATATGACTTTGGTGATACATGTGGGAGTCATTTCATGTCACAGATATGACTAAGTATGAAAGTTGGATCTTGGCATTTTCATGAAATTTTGACTTCTTTCATCTTCTTAATCTTTAGACTTTTAATTATCCCCTGTCAAAATGAAATATCCAATATTCTGGGCTTCACTTCCAACATGTGTGGTAATAAAACCTATTACCAATTGACCTAGTCAGACAAAGAACTGCTTTTACTGCCACTTAATAAATCTCAAAGTTGGACCAGTCATGGTTAAAAGTTTAAACCTTTTGTAAAATGTTACACAACAACTTGCCAATCTAAAATCAACCGTAGTAGTGGCAGGGTGCGTGATCATTCAGGCACACGGTGAGATTAAATAACTACCTGCTGTGAAATTCATTTGGGAAAAGTGGATGCAGTACTTGATTGGTGATAGTCAACTTAAAGAACAACACAACAGCCAAAGCGTTATTCAAACAAAAATAGAGCTGAAAATGATTTTATCCTTTATTCATTGAGTTGGGAAAAAGAAACAATGTTAAAAGTAATGGGGTGAATGAGGGTGGCTGGAGTCAGTGTATCCAATTGGAACGAACAGCTTCCAGATTTTTGAACTTCACTTGTTCTTGTGCGCTGCTTTCCAATGTAAAAATCACTGTGTCGCTGGATTCCATGTGGACTCAACAGCAGAGACCAGTCTGGCTGAGATCCCCACATAGAAAAGGCATTTTGACAGGTACTAATGTGAGCAAATGGGATTAGCACAGATAGGCACCACGGTTGACATGGATGAGCAGGAGGAAGGGCTCGTTTCTCTGCTGTATAACTCAATGACTCTAAGGTGTCTCACCATTTGAAATGTTCCTTTTCTTGTTCCTCTGAGGCTAGTCAAGGTTCTAAACCAAGCCTGGCGTGAAGAATTCACAAAGAACATTCAGCAGCTGCCTGTTTTAAATTCTTTATGGATGGACTTAATTACCCCTTTCAAAGGGTTGTCTAATGTTTCCAGTCACCATCTTAATTACTCCAAGCCATTAATGAACAAAATTAACAGCAACATCCAACTTCTTGATTAGTTAGCGTGGTTATTCTCATCTCTGGTTTTACTTGAGTGGTCTTGATATGTCCTGTTTAAACACCTCTTGCTAAGCCCATACTAATGTCACCAATTTAATTGACTCAACTGCCTTATCCATTATAAGGTATTTATCCCCTTCCCTTTCCTGCCTCCCAGTTAGCATGATGTGTCTATTTTATGTCTCCAGAGGAAGTGTGGCACCACAGGCACAATGTGTTGCTTTTAGAGCTCTGCTGGAAACTCATCTGTTGAAGTTTTCAACTTAACGAATGCAGCTCCAACGTCTGTCTGTTCTTCCTTCCCTTGTATAATTTCCTCACGGATCACAACATCGTGACCATTTCCATTAGATTATGTAGCTAATATTTTCCTTCCAACTTTCTAACTATACTCCTACTCCGAATCCATGACCTAACTTTCATCATAGCGATGATGTTGTACCCAAAACACTATACCTGCCCCTCTTTCACAATGAACCACTTACCAACTTAGCCATTTCTGGGTTACATGCTCTTTTCTCTCACTTCCTGATCAAACACCATAAATAATGCATCAAGACAAGGAAATTCATAATACTGCATTGCATAAGTGGCAATGAAAGATTTCTCAATGCTATTTTTAAAATTTGTATCTATCCTGTAGATGACCATTGCAAAGTATTGCCTCTCCTTAGCTTTCAACTCTCCTTGTCTAAAATATACATTATACTTTCCTCCCAACTTTGATTTGTCTCAAAGATACTCATGTGTTTTAACACACTGTCTTGATTTTTTCCAACATCAGATTCCCTATGAGCTTCATGTCATTGCTGTGATGACTTAGTCAGTTACCTCTCCCTTTCTCATGAATTGCATTAACCATTTCACGATGCGGGATTGTCAAGTAACAGTGTATGTCTGACACCTGTTCTTCAGTGCAAATTCACCAGGCATTTTCATGGGTCTGTTCCCTCATTCACAACCTGTTTTATTTGCACATTCACGGCAGGACAATATCTGTTGGTGAACTATACCCAGATAATGTAACCCAATTTTGGATCATTTCCTTTTTGGTGATAATTTCCTTCCGTATGTGTGATTGAGAATATATTGAAATTACTATGTCACCTTATTCAGGAGCTATGGAAAAACTTTACTGTCTGATCGGTTATTTCCATAATCCCTTTACATTATTTGTTCGGTATTCTCTCAAGGTCCCGGTTACCAGCACAGTCTCTTTTGATTAATTTAAACTATCACAGAGACACCCTAATAGAGTCACTGCATTACCGTGTCAGAAACATGGGTTCAATCCTGAGCTTGGGTGCGGTTTTTGTGGAGTTTGCATGTTCTCCGTGTGACTGCATGGGTTTTCTCTGGGTGCTCCGGTTTCCTCTCTCATCCCAAAGATGTGCCAGTTAGTGGTTTAATTGGCTACTGTAAATTTCCCCTGGGGTGTAACTGAGTGGTAGAATCTGGGGGGAGTTGATAAGAATCTGGGGAAAATAAGAAGTGGGATTAACGTAGGATTAGTGTAAAATGGGTGGTTGATTGTTGGCATGGACTTGATTGGCCAAAGGGCTTGTTTCCATACTGTATGGCTCAATGACTCCATAACATATCATCCCATTGTCCATTTTCTTTTAATTTCAGAATCCCATATCTAAACATTGTTGGACTAACAAAATTTTTTAAAAAGTCATGTCTTTATTTAAGTATTTATTCCTTTCCACACAGTAAACTTCCCAGAGTGGAAATTTTTCCCAATCAAAATTTGATTTTTTCCTTACCGTAATTTCCATTGGAAAGTAACAAACAACCCTGAGTATTAAATCTGAGCTTTTTAAAGTCAAAGTCTTAAATTCAACTCATCACAATGTCTGCGGGTACAGTTTTAGATGCTTGAAACTTGATTTCTTGCTGCACCACTTGTGATTCCAAAACATTAATGCCACCTGGTTTAAAAAGAATTCAGTCCATTGTGGTGCTGCTGAGAAGCCCAGGGGGTGAATTTGACCCTGCTGGAAACATTATTTCGTTGTAACCGCTAAAGACACATTCACAGTTTTCCCTTAAACCAATAAATGTCAGATGACCAAAATCGGCTCAGATCTCCATAAATGTCAAATTAAATTATTCAACAGTTTCCAAATTCAATATGATGGAACCTCATATCTGGAATTATAGCCTCTTGCATTATCTCAGATCTCCAAAAAGAGCTACACCTGGTCATAATGTAATTCAGATTTATTTCAGCTCAATTTATTTCAGCTTTAATTCCAATCCATATTCACTAACTGATTTAAAAAAACATGAAAGACAGAAATCCAGACGCAGAGAAATAAAGAGCATGTGACATATTGCAATCTGTTACCATTCTGCTTCTGAATTACTTTGGAAACCAAATAAATTCAGAGAAAACAATTTATCACCCATTTGTGTAAACTGCATGAAAAAACTAACCCAATTATTTTAAAATTAGACTGTTTAATTTAGAATTTAAGCTTAGTTTCATTTTTATCTCTAAAATCTATTAATTCTTCATAGCATTCAGTTCCCTTGTTTTAAAAAAAATCCATGATAGAAATTATTTATTAATATTTGGTTGAGTTTTTTCCTCAGTTTGCAAACTAAAATAATTCAACAAGTCAAGAAAAACATACATCATTCCATAAAACTTTGGAACATTGAACCACATAGTGGATCAGGAACTCAAAAAATTGCCAACCTTTCAGGAACATTCAGATTGTGAGCTTGTGAAACACTCATATCATTTATGAAGCACTTCTGAACCAAAACATGATTCAATTATTACAATGTGTACAATTCTGCAACAAAAACTGCAAAGGGTTAACAGCTTTCAGTTCTGAGTACAACTGTAACTGATACAAGCAGCAATACCCAGGCAAACATTCAGACACACTTGCAGATAAACTGAATTTAAATACCTTTTACTGGCTCAATAGCTTCATTTGTGTAACCCAGATCAACATGTCAAGTTCTGATGAAATACCTAAATCTCACAAAGGGAGCCCCTACTGCATGGATCAGTCTGTCCCAGCTGAAGCCAGAAAGGGCAACTACGAATGCTGGTTGTTATCCTGTATGCTTTTGAAGCTGTTGAATTTCTGCCAAGACTACGATGGGTCATGGTCTACGTTAGTAAAAGGGGTGGTGGGTGTGATAGTGGGAAGAAGTTTTCCCTAGTTAATATTTTATATTCTAACTATACTCCTAGCAATTAACTTTTAGCATTGTTCATGGAGTTTTACTCATGCCTGTGTTATGATTCTGTGATCTTGCTGACATGGCCAGTAAAACAGGGTTAGCAAGCATATAGGTAACTCAGAATATGACTTTGTCAAAATTATATCTGGAATGATGACTGCAAATGTCATTCTGTAACTACTTCGGCACAGTAATACAGGACAGTGGAAACTTTATTTTGGATCACACATGGCAAAGACGAGAGAAATCAAAAAGAGTGTCACTTAATTTGGAATGAAATATGATTAGAGGAAAACCAAAGTGCAGAAATTTTGAGGCTGTTGTGCTGCTACATTTCCTCCCAGATCAGAACTGTGACAGCTGAACGAAGTGAATTAGAGGAAACTGCTCAGCTTCCAGTGTAGATGCCTGTACTGGCTCTTGAAAATTATATGGTTGAACAAAGTTGCAATTGAAAGTATAGTTCAGAAAGCAAAATCCTGGCATTGTAGCATTTTTGGAAATTGCATTGATAAGATTGGTTACATTCTTGGAATCATTGCCACGGGGATTATTTAATTAAATATATAATTGGGAGCAACAATGTTAAAGAGGTAAAAGTCAGTCAAGAGGAACTTGACTGCAATAATAATAATGGACTTGGAAAAATGTCAACTGCAGACAAATGCTTAATGCAGAATTGGATTACTTGGTTGAGTATTGCTTCGTCTTATACATTTTTGCTAATCCTATTGGAATTTTACCCCAACTACTCTTGTGGGCAATACCTTCCTTCCAAAAGAATACAGAACCGAATCATAGGAGGTTTTTTAACCCATCAAGTCAACGTCAGCCAAAGAAGTTCTATCAGACCTAATTTCAGGTTCAGCTCTCACTTTGTGGACCTGAAGGTTGTGTATACTTCAAGTGCTCGTCCAGTACTTTTTAAATTTGATGAGAGATCTTCCCTTGACCAGTCTTTCAGAGAGTAAGTTTCAGACCTTCATCACCCTGAATGGGAAAAAAAGCTTTCCTCAATCAATACTCTCTGGTTATTGACCTTTTTGCTCAGAGAAATAGTTTCTTCCAATCCCCTCTCTCTAAGCTTCTTGTAATTTTGTGCAAATTATATGTAATTTTAAACAGGAAAGCTACTGAAAAAAATCAAATTGAAATGAGAACCTAACTGAGCAGGAGAGGTCTGTGGCTGTGCTAGGTTTCTTAAACCTTACTCTTCATCAATTACAGGCAATAAATGTTAACACTTCTAACATATAAGATTTTTCCTTACTCTGATTTCATACATTTCAAGTTTCTTATTATGTTCATGCACTTGCACGGGTTGTGGGAGTAGATGTTACAGTGAATTTGTCGAGCTTCAAAATCTGCTTGCCTTTATGTGTCCAACCAAGCCAAAACGTGAAGCAGCATTCAAGAAAAAAACTCTCTATGTTGTATAAATTCTCAGTTCCATTCAAAATGAGCAAAAATATACTAGCTGATTTAAGAGGGAGTTGAACCACTTTTTGATTGGGTCAGCAATTGCACTGTTGTTGTAAGTAAATGAACTAACTGCAGAGATGTTTGCCATCATACTGCAGAGTGTGGAGGAGGAGGGTAGGGAGACTTGCTGGATGCAGCATAAATGTACTGTAGTTCCAGATAGTGCAGGGAATGCAGCTATTTTCCTGCTGCAGTGACCCAAGTTTGATTCTGATCTCCAGTGCTGTGTGTGGAGTTTGCATATTCTCTATGTGACAACATGGGTTTCCCCCAGGTGCTCCAGTTTACCTTCCACAATCTATAGCCCTGTTGGTTTTTAGACTCATTAGCTACTGTAAGTTCCCTCTTGTGCACAGAGGTGAGTAGGAGGAGATCAGGATGTTAATAGGCATGCAAAAGAAAGAATAGGTTACAGGGAAATAAGTGGGGGAATTGGATTAATGGGATTGCTTTGAGAGCTGCCATAGACTCAATAGGCTGAATGGCCTCCTCCTGAGTCTGGGAAAAAAAATTAGAAAGTAGTGGATGCTTTGATGGTGATCTTTCAGAATTCCTTGGAACAGTCCAAGTGGATTAGAAAATAGCAAATGTAAACACAGTTCTTCATCAGATTAGGAAAACGGGAAAAAAAGCAGATTAGATAGTCCGAATCTTTTGCCCAGAGTGGAAATGTAAGTTACTGGAAGGCATAGCCTAGAGGGGGAAATTTTAAAGGAGATTTACAGGGCAATTTTTTTTACACAGCGAGTGGAATGCACAGCCAGGGGAAGTGGTGGAAGCAGATATGACAACAATGTTTAAAAGGCCTTTAGACAGGCACATGAACAGGTAGATATAGGCCACCTGTAAGCAGTTGAACAGTTTAAATTGGCATCATTGGTCGCTACAGACATCATTGTCTGAAGGGCTTGTTCCTGTGCAGTACTGTTCTGTGTTCTATGTTTAAGGCAATGGCAGGCTATGTAGGCAGATTGTTGGGAAAATGCTGGAATCTATTAGTAAGGGAATGGCAGAAGAGTCCTTAGAAAAATCGCATGATAATGCATAGTCAGCATGATTTGATGAAAG
This sequence comes from Pristis pectinata, assembly GCF_009764475.1. Classification (NCBI taxonomy): domain Eukaryota; kingdom Metazoa; phylum Chordata; class Chondrichthyes; order Rhinopristiformes; family Pristidae; genus Pristis; species Pristis pectinata. The sequence goes on along the minus strand of NC_067410.1, from coordinate 97,955,896 downwards.
GGAAACTGAGAAATCTATCAGTTATTTTTTGAGGTGTTACCTAGCAGAGTAGATGAGGGGAAACCAGTGAATGTCATATTTTTGGATTTTTAAACAAGTAATAACTTGCCATACTGAAGCTTTCCATACAAAATAAAGGCTCACGGGGTTGGGACAATATTATCCTAGAGAGTATTGAGTTAAAGAATAGAAAACACTGTAGGAATAAATGGTTCATTTTCTGGTGGCAGACTGTTACCAGGGACAAGCTACTTGATTGAAACTGATATGGAGAGGTTAAAAAGCTGACTGATGGAACGGAATGTCAAATTGCAAGGCTATTTATTTCTTAGGAAGAATAGAAACATTGAATTAGTTTTCACACTAATTAGAATTGATGTTCAGAGGGATTTTGTTGTCCTTGTACAGAAATCACAGAAAGTGAACATGTAAAGAATTAAGAAGGTGTGGCGACTCACCGTCTAGCCGGGCGAACTGGCTCGGCAGTCGGGTCACGCGGCGTCGGAGCGACGAGGCCCAAGATGGCGGCGGGCCTCGTCTTTCCGAGCGACGGGGAGAACCCGCGCGCAGGAAAGTCCTGATGACGTAGGACTTACGTCATTGCCGGTTGTTTTGGGCGGGAACATTCTCCCTTAAAGGGCCCGTGCAAGGCGGGAAAATAAACCAGTTCTGTTTGGCAATCCTCCGAGTAGAGTCTTGTCTTATTCTGCGGTAGCAACCGCTACATTGGTGACCCCGACGGTCCAAACGGCTTTTGGACCCGCGAAATGGACGACAGCGCAGCAGCCAACGCAGTGGCCCTCAAGCTGCCGACCTTTTGGACACTTTGGCCCAGCGTCTGGTTTGACCAGGCCGAAGCACAATTCCACCTTCAGCAGATCACCTCCGACTCCACGAAGTACTACCATGTGGTTAGCTCTCTGGACCAGGAGACAGCCACCCAGGTTGGAGACTTCATCCAGTCGCCTCCGGAGGAAGATAAGTACCCAGCTTTCAAAGACCTTTTGATCCGAACCTCTGGCCTCTCCCGTCGTGAGCGCGCCGCCCGCCTGCTTCATCTGGATGGCCTGGGGGACAGATCCCCATCCGCCCTAATGAATGAGATGCTGGCATTGGCCCAGGGACACAAGCCATGCCTGATGTTCGAACAGGCCTTCCTCGAACAGCTCCCCGATGACATCCACTTGTTGTTAGCTGGCGCCGACTTCAGCAACCCCCGTGAGGTGGCCGCCCGGGCAGATGTCCTGTAGAGGGCCAAGCGCGAGAGCGGTTCGTCCGTCAGTCAAATCACCAGGCCGCGAGCCCAACGCCCGCCTCGCCCGGCCCCAGCAACCGAGCAGCCACGCCCCAGGAATGCAGACGACGACACGGGTGACCAGCTGTGCTTCTACCATCAGAGGTGGGGTGCGGAGGCCCGTCGATGCCGCCCACCCTGCAAGTTTCAGGGAAACACCAGGGCCAGCCGCCGCTGATGGCTACGGCGGCTGGCCGCCGACAGAGCCTCCTCTTCGTTCAGGACAAGAAATCTGGACGGCGTTTCCTCGTTGATACTGGAGCGGAGGTCAGTATTTTGCCCCCGACAGGCCGCGACACTCGTGACAGGCCATCAGGTCCTCTACTCAATGCCGCCAATGGTACAACGATACGGTCTTTCGGCACCCGTACGCTTCAATTACACTTTGGCGGCAGCTGTTTTACCTGGACCTTTACCCTTGCCACCGTCGCCCGACCACTCCTAGGAGCCGATTTCCTTCGGGCCCACAACCTGTTAGTCGACCTGCGAAGGAAGCGGTTAGTCCACTCTAGCACTCTCCGGAACTATCCCCTGGGAGAAATCAGCCCACCAGCCCCGCGCCTGGACTCCATTTCCCTTTCTGGCGACGATTTCGCCAAGCTCCTAGCCGAATTCCCATCGATTTTGGCACCTTCGTTTACAAATTCTAGGCCCACACACGGGGTACGACACCACATCATTACCACAGGGCCACCCCTTCATGCCCGTGCACGACGATTACCTCCAGACAAGCTCCGCCTGGCAAAGGAAGAGTTCCGTCACATGGAGGAGCTGGGGATTGTTCGCAGGTCAGACAGCCCCTGGGCCTCCCCCCTGCACATGGTCCCCAAAGCCACCGGAGGGTGGAGGCCCTGCGGCGACTGCCGCAGGCTGAATGACGCCACCACCCTGGACCGCTATCCCATCCCTCACATCCAGGACTTCGCAGCGAACTTACACGGGGCCCGCATCTTTTCCAAAGTGGACCTCGTTAGGGGATACCACCAAATCCCGGTCCATCCGGATGACGTCCCCAAAACTGCGATTATCACCCCATTCGGCCTGTTCGAATTCCTTCGGATGCCTTTCGGCCTTAAGAACGCCGCGCAGACCTTCCAGCGGCTGATGGACGCGGTAGGCCGAGACCTGGACTTCGTGTTCATTTACTTGGACGACATACTGATCGCCAGCCGTAACCGCCAGGAACACCTTTCCCACCTCCGCCAGCTGTATTCCCGCCTCCGCGATTTCGGCCTCACAATCAACCCGTCCAAGTGCCAATTCGGACTTGACTCTATCGATTTCCTCGGCCACAAAATCACCAGCGACGGGGCAACACCCCTTCCCGCCAAGGTAGATGCTATCCGCCATTTTGCCCGCCCCGACACAGTCAAAGGCCTACAGGAATTCCTTGGGATGGTCAACTTTTACCATCGTTTCATCCCTGCAGCAGCCCGTATCATGCGCCCTCTGTTCTCGCTGCTGGCTGGTAAGTGCAAGGACATCACCTGGACTGACGAGGCTGCGGCTGCTTTCGTTAAGGCCAAAGACGCCCTGGCAGACGCCACGATGCTGGTACACCCCAGGACTGACGTCCCGACTGCCCTCACGGTAGACGCGTCCAACACCGCGGTGGGTGGGGTACTGGAACAGCTACTTGAAGGCCGCTGGCAACCCTTGGCATTTTTCAGCAAGCACCTTAGACTGCCCAAACTGAAGTACAGCGCTTTTGATCGGGAACTTCTAGCGCTGTATCTGGCGGTCCGGCATTTCCGATACTTTCGAGAAGGCAGGCCTTTCACCGCTTTCACCAATCATAAGCCTCTGTTCTTTGCCTTCTCCAACATCTCCGATCCCTGGTCAGCTCGTCAGCAGAGACATTTATCCTACATTTCCGAGTTCACAACTGACATCCAACATGTCTCCGGAAAGGATAATGTCGTTGCTGATGCACTTTCCAGACCAACCATCCACAACCTATCCTTGGGTGTCGACTACACGGCCCTAGCTGACGCACAGCAAGCCGACGACGAACTGCCCAGCTACAGAACCGCAGTCTCGGGTCTGCAGCTCCGAGATTTCTTGGTTGCTCCAGGTCAGCGGACCCTACTTTGCGACGTTGCGACTGGTCGGCCCCGCCCTATAGTCCCTGCAGCCTGGCAGAGACGCGTTTTTGACTCGGTACATGGGTTGGCGCACCCGTCCATCAGATCTACTGTCCGACTGGTCGCCAGCAAGTTTGTCTGGCATGGCCTGCGCAAACAGGTCAGTGAGTGGGCCAGGACTTGTCTGCACTGCCAGACGTCAAAAATCCGGCGACACACCAAGGTCCCACCACAGCAGCTCGAGCCTACCCGTAGGAGGTTCGACCACATACACGTCGACCTCGTGGGCCCTCTGCCAGTTTCAAGAGGAGCCCGGTACCTCCTTACCATCGTGGACCGGTTCATGAGGTGGCCTGAGGCAACCCCCCTGACTGACATCACAACTGATTCCTGCGCCCGGGCGCTGCTCACAACTTGGGTCTCACGTTTTGGCGTTCCGGCCCACATCACTTCAGACAGAGGCACCCAATTCACTTCCAGTCTCTGGGCTGCATTAGCGAACCTGCTAGGGACGCAGCTGCACACCACCACGGCCTACCATCCTCAATCAAACGGGTCGGTGGAATGTTTTCACCGCCATCTGAAATCGGCCTTGATGGCCCGCCTGAAGGGTCCTAACTGGGTTGACGAGCTGCCTTGGGTCCTGCTCGACATACGCACTGCCCCCAAAGAAGACCTCCGCACTTCGTCAGCTGAGCTTGTATACGGGGCGCCACTAGTTGTCCCCGGGGATTTCATACCTGCCCTTCGGGACCAAGGGGAACAACCCCCAGCGGTCCTACAAAGACTGCGCGAGAAGCTTGGCGCCTTGGCCCCGATTCCCACCTCACGGCACGGTCAAGCCCCATCCTGCCAGCCTAAGGAACTACGGGACTGTAAGTTTGTTTTCGTTCGCAGGGGCACACCTCGGGCGCCATTGCAACGACCATATGAGGGACCGTTCCGAGTCATACGGAATAACGGATCCACTTTTATTTTGGACATTGGAGGCAGGGAACAGGTTTTCACGGCGGACCGCCTCAAACCGGCCCATTTGGATCTGCAACAGCCTGTCGAGGTTGCCATGCCGCGACGCAGAGGCCGCCCCCCTAAGCGGCAGCTAGCACAGCCCACGGACCTTGGGGACTGTATCACCGGTTCTGGGGGGGGTTGTGTGGCGACTCACCGTCTAGTCGGGCGAACCGGCTCGGCAGTCGGGTCGCGTGGCGTCGGAGCGACGAGGCCCAAGATGGCAGCGGGCCTCGTCTTTCCGAGCGACAGGGAGAACCCGTGCGCGGGAAAGTCCTGATGACGTAGGACTTACGTCATTGCCGGTTGTTTTGGGCGGGAACATTCTCCCTTAAAGGGCCCGTGCAAGGCGGGAAAATAAACCAGTTCTGTTTGGCAATCCTCCGAGTAGAGTCTTGTCTTATTCTGTGGTAGCAACCGCTACAAAGGGCTTTATTGCAAGGGGATTTGTGCACAAAGAGGAATGAAGTTTTGCTGCAGTTATGTAGTGCTTTAATGGGATCACAGTTGAAGTAATGTGTGCAGCTTTGCACTCTAAACCTATGGAAGGATTTCCTCTGACTGAATAGTTCTATGGTTCATCGTCCGAAGGAAAAAGATCAGCCACTTTGGTCTTAGATGGGTGGTAACTTGTCACAATATTCAATTCCAAAGGCTATGAATGCCTAATTGTTGAGTGCATTAGGATATCTTGGGGGACTCTTAGGGAATCATGGAATATAAACGAGAGATTCGTAGAGTCTACAGCATGGAAACAGGCCCTTCAGCCCAACTCATCCATACCGACCAAGTTGCCCAGAGAGCTAGTCCCATCTACCCGCGTTTGGCCCATAGCCCTCTAAGCTTCTCCTCGCCAAGTACTTATCTTGATGGCTTTTAAACATTGCTAATGTGCCCGCCTCAACCACTACTTCTGGCAGCTCATTCCAAATGTGCACCATCCTTCACTTGAAGAAGCTGCCCCTGATGTCCCTTTTAAATCTCTCACCTCTGATCTTAAACCTGTGCCCTTTTGTTTTTTTGGAGATTGGGGTAAGTGGGTCAGCCTTGATCTTATTGGATGGGGGGACTGGCTTGAGAGACTGTACGCTGTGCATCTGAACTTATTTCTTATGTTCTTTTATCAACAACACTGTCCATCTTTTGGACAGGTTCTGATCATGTGAAAGAGTCAGAGAGGGTTATTTCAACTTGTATTGATTTTCCATTATCATCCATGTTTTTGCCTCTCCCAAGAAGCAGGGAAGTGATGTTTGGGAAGTGACAGCCCATGATGCCCTGGCTTTTATGTGTTAGGGCCATGCATTAGTCAGTCTTTTCCTGAAATCTGAAGACTTTGCATGTTTTAATCTGAACTGTGTGAAAACGATTCAGTGATACTTTAGATCTATATGATATGTTTAACAGCTTGGCTTATGTTCTTCTGGGGTTATTTGTAACTATATAGGCAATAATTCTGGAACTCCGTGGACGGACATCTTATCCATTTTCCAAAATTGAACTGTTGGATTGTGGAATCGATACCTGGTCAATTGAAAGGCTTGGGAAATCTCTCAATTTCAGTGTGCTGACTTGCATTGTTCTGGATTATAATGAGTAAGTACAGGGCATGTGGTTCTGAAATATAAAAACCTTTAATTTTTTGTACATTTCATTCAGACTGTTAATGTTCTTATTGGTCAATAGAAAGGCTCATAACGTGATGTTGACTCTCAGATATGACGATCATCTTAACTACTTTTCTGAAGTGGAATGCAGCAATATGTGTGGAAGGCCTTAACCATGTGTGTTGTTATACCTGAAAGGCCTGTTTGCGGAAGAGAAAGTCTTTCCTCTTCCAATGACCCCACTCTCATTGTTAACTACAAGATATGGCAGTCCCTTTGTCCAGCTTGTAAAAGACCCACCCTGACAAGAGCCTGGTTGAAGCATGTGAAATATGAGTTTATAAGAAGTGATGGTGTTTAGGCTTTGTCAGGAACTGAGGAGATACCAAACAAGAAGGAGCTACAAAACTCGCACCCCAAATTCTGCATGTTAGACAAAGTCAAAGTTGAGTTTATTGTCATGTATGCACAGGTACAATGAAAATCTTACTTGCAGCAGTATCACAGGCACATAGCATCATATAAGCAGCATTCACAAGATAAACATAAATTAAACATAAACTATACACAATTTTTATAAGAACAAAAAAATGTCCATTTTAGTGCAAAGTGATCAAAGTGGTCATAGTGTTGCAAAACTGTGGTGATTAGGGTTTTGCTGGTTGGTTTAAGAACCGAATGGTTGAAGGGAAGTAGCTGTTCTTGAACCTAGTGGTGTGGGGCTTCAGGTTTCTGTACCTCCTGCCTGACGGCAGCTGCGAGAAGATGGCATGGCCCAGATGGTGGGGATCTTTGATGATAGATGTTGCCTTTTTGAGGCAGCACCTCACGTAGATACTACCAGTGGTGGGGAGGGATGTGCCCATAATGTACTGGGCAAAGTCCACTACTCTCTGCAGCTTCTTGCCTTCCCGTGCATTCGAATTGCCATACCAGACCATTGTGCAACCAGTCAGGATGCTTTCAACAGTACACCTGTAGAAGTTTGTTAGAGTGTTTGGTTACAAGAGGACAGTACATCCACCAAGAGGACATTGACATGTATTAACTGTATCCAGATCCCCTTCCATATTCTCAGATGTAACTACTTAGGATCTTAGGATCTGAGTCTCCATTGCCAAGCTCCCTTTACTTAGAAGCGATTGTCTCCCACCAGCACTGTGCAGTCCAAGTGAATGATACATTATTTTGCAGAATTTGTGCATGTATAATACCTTCATGTATATTACAATACAGAAACACTTCTTTCAAGGACCCAGTGCATAAACATTATTTGGAAAGCAGACACACTAAATATCAAATTGCTGGACCCATCAAGATCTTTCCTTCTTTAGAGTTGTAGAAAGAGTCACAGAGAGATACAGCACAGAGATAGGCCCTTTGATCCACCAAATCCATGCTGACCATCAAGCACTCATTTATACCAATTCTAGCCTAGTTCCATCAACTCCCCTCAGATGTTATCACCTATCTATATACTACAGTCAATTTACACTGGCCAATTAATGTACAGACCTGCATGCCTTTGGGACGAGGGAGTAAACCGGAGCACCAAAGGAAACACACACCTTTAGGTCATAGGAAGAATGTGCAAACTCCACAGCACCAGATTGAACCCAGGTCATTGGAGCTGTGAGGCAGCAGCTCTACCAGCCGCACCATTGTATCCCCTTTATTTTCTCTACAATGTGAAAGTTGGTGCTGTTCCCACCAAAACTCTTCTACCTATGCTTTATGCTGCAGTATCATTTTAGCTTGATTTCCTCTCATTTTAGTGGGAAAATGGATCTGAGTCTAGAGCAAGGAACATAGAGTGATAACATCCTCACCGGTCCCTGCAATCTTCTGCCTTTGAATTGCAGGACATGTTGTCATAACATTACAATGATAAGATATAACACACAGTGAAATGCATCTTTTGCGTAGAATGTTCTGAGGGCAGCCCCCACAAGTGTCGCCACACTTCTGGCGCCGACATAGCATGCCCACAACTTATAAAGTGTGTGTGCAATATCAGCTCTCAGCGGCTCGGGATTTCACAGCGGCTCTGAGAGATCCTCATCACTGGTCAAAATCCACTGTCACCAGCGTGGAGGTGCCGGGGATTGAACCTGGGACTTCATACATGCGAAGCATGCGCTCTCACACTGAGCTACAACCCCGACCTTACATAAGCAGATTATCTATAATCCTCGCCTTGGATAGGGGAATAAGCTGGCACCTATTCCCCTATCCAAATAAAATAGAATCAAGGAGTCTTCCTTCAGTAAATAAACAATAAACTTATAGGACAAGGAAGGCTGGCCAGTGATAGAAAAGAAGATGAAACCATGAAAACATAAGGCAGGGCATGTGTATTGAATGAGAACCTTGCACATGACCTTAAAGGGGAAGAAGATGTTGCCTAAGTCATAGTAAAGGAGGAGGCATTTAAGAACCTAGATCAGCTAAGTATTGATTTTGGAAAGTTACTGAAAAGATTGACTATACTTAAGATAGATAATCCACCAGCTACTTCTCTTGAACCATTCGGTTCTTGAACTAAGTAGCACAACCCTGATCACTAGAGTTTAGCAACACTTTGATCACTTTGTACTAAATTCAACTTCGCTTTCTTTTGTTCTGTTTGTGTTCTTTCTTGTAAAGGTTGTAATTATGTTTTTTCTTATGAATGCTGCTTATATGATGGTATGTGTCTGTGATGCTGCTGCAAGTAAGTTTTTCATTGGACCTGTGCATATATGTACTTGTGCATATGACAATAAATTTGACTTTGAGATCTGGATGGGATGCATCTGGATTGCTGAGGGGAGTAAAGGTGAAATTGTGGAGTTCCTGGCATAATCTTCCAATATTCCTCAGGCACAGAGAGCTGGAGGACTACAAATGTTACATCTTTGTTCAAAAAAGGATGTGAAGTCAAGCTTAGCTATCTTAGACCATAGACCACAAGAGCAGAATTAGGCCATTCAGCCCATTAAGTTTGCTTCACCATTCAATCATGGTTGATTTTTTTCCCCCAACCCCATTCTCCTGCCTTTTTTCCCATAACCCTTAACCCCCGTACCAATCAAGAACCTATCACTCTCTGCCTTAAATACACCCAATGACTTGGCCTCCACAGCCCTCTGTGGCATCGAATTCCACAGATTCACCACCCTCTGGCTGGAGAAATTCCTCCTCATCTCAGTTTTAAAGGGACATCCCTTTATTCAGAATCCATGCCCTCAGATCCCAGACTCTCTTACTGATGGAAACATCCTCTCCATGTCCACCTCTATCCAGGCCTTTCAGTATTCAGTAGGTTTTAATGAGATCCCCTTTCATCCTTCTGAACTCCATTGAGTACAGGCCCAGAGCCATCAAATGCTCCTCATATGTTAAGCCTTTCGTTCCTGGGATCATTCTTGTGATCCTCCTCTGGACGCTCTCCAGGACCAGCACATCTTTCCTTTGGTTCACAGAGAAATTTAATTCTCCAACCTTTTTGTTCCTGAAACCCATTCTCTCTCACACCCCCCTCTGCCCCAATTCCCCACCATCTGCCGACACTGGGGGCAATTTTAAAGTGGCCAGTTAATCCACCAACCCACTCGTCTTTGAGATATGGGAGAAAACTGGATCACCTCCCCTGGTGGAACATGCAAACTCCACACAGACAGCACCGGAGGTCAGAATCAAGCCCAGCTCCCTGGAGCTGTGAAGCAGCGACTCTACATGTTGTGTCGCTGTGCTGTCTTCTCCACAGCAGGATTTATCCCGTTGAAAGTTGCTCTTCCTGAACCTCTTGGACTCATTGCTTCTCTACCTATGCTTGGAATCCTGCCTTAGCAATCCTTAGAGTTCATTTCCCTAACTTGTTGAAGCATCAGCCTCCCCATTTATTGCTCTGTAATGTTTCATTAGTTTAAATGTGTCACAAGGACAGCAAGAAAATGGAAATTCCCAGTCATGCACATCCCTTCAACTTGGAAATATATGGCCATTCCTTCATCATCACTGGGTCTAAATCCTGGAACTCCCTCCCCACCAGCACTGTACAAGGCATTGGTGAGGCTGCGTTTGGAGTATTGTGTTCAACTTTGGTTACCCTGCAATAGGAAAGATGCCTATAAACTGGAACGAGTGCAGAAGAAATCTATGAGCATGTTGCTAGGACTCAAGGGACTGGATTATAGAGAGAGATTGGGCGGGCTAGGTCTATTCATTGGAGCTTAGGAGAATGAGGGGTGATCTTATAGAGGTATATAAAATCTTGAAATTCATTCCCAGTAGGGCTAAATATGCTCTGTAGCTTAATGCTTATCATAAACACAGGCACTGACATGTTATGCCAAATGGTCTGCTTCTCTGCATTAAAGAATATAATAATAGAAAATTTTCAAAAACATTTGTGAAGTTTGTTTTACATTCCTGAAAGCGATAGTCAAATAGTTCTACATTAGTACCATATACCCATTCCAAAAGAAGAATATTCTTTATTGATCACACAACTTATTAATTCCTAATACAATAAATATTCATAAAGATAAACCGATGCAGATGTTAAGACCTCAGATGAGGAGAACCTATACTGGCCAGCTGAAATGTATGTTGCAGGAGACTACAGTGTACTGCCAGAAAACAAGAAGGCATTGGTCCTAATCTTCTTTCCACCCCTTTTGATCAACAAATCTTTCTATTCTTTTCTCCCTCATGGTTATCTAGTTTCCCTTTATATGCATCAATACTACTTTTTCAACTGCCCCCTGTGGTATTGCACTCCATATTCTAACCACTTTGGGTAAAGAAATCCCTTCTGAATTCACCAAAAGATTTATTAGTGGTCATCTTTATCCTTCTAACCCCTCAGTCTGGTCTCACCCAAAATAGCCTGCCCAAAAATGAAGAGGTAATTCAGATACTGATTTGTAATTGAGATCTCAAGTCAGTGTTCAGGACAAAAGACTTAATTTATTCATTTAAGAAGTGGTTATGGGAAGATAAGACATTATAAAAACTGAGACTGAATGCAACAAAGTAAAAACTTTATCTGACCTAGTGGGTATGTACACTTTGGAAAGCTGATTAAAGTTGATTTTAATCCAGAGTATGCTGAGCCATGATATAAAATCTCATTGTAAATGTAAGCTTGATTTCTGTTTTTTTTTAAGTAACATCTTGATTCTAAATGAAGCAAAACAGCTAATTAATAAATTACTTATTTGGTCACTATTTTTCAGATTTCTCGATGAAGGCCTCAGAGGACTGTGTCATGGATTGAAGGGAAATGGTCAGCTGTTAACACTGAGCATGTGTTACTGTAATCTAGGACCTCCAAGTGGATCATTCTTGGGAGATCTGGTTGCCAAAACTGCCATTAAGTAATCTAAATAGTTTTGGGAGTTGTACTTGTGAGTTAGCTGAAACCTGTTTTAACTCATGATGTGCCAGTTGCTGAATATTAAGATGGTTGAGTATAAAAAAGGATGAAATTCTGTACAGTAGCAATCATATGGGAAGGATAAGTACAGTATCTCATTGAAAATTTGGTCGTATTGTTAAATGACATACATTCAGTTAATCAGCCAACTAACCAGCCAATTCCATGAAAGTTAAGTGGTGCTAAATTTTCATCCTGAAACAAAATTTTTAAAAAATCTTACATTTATATAGTGCTTTTCATGTTCATGTGTTTTGTAGCATTTGTTGCCAATGCCTTTAATTAACTACTTAGGTTAGTTTTCATCTCAACACTTGAGTGACTATAACCCCAGAGTTTACAGGAAGTGATAATGTCTTGCTGGCAGGGTGGGGTTGGAGATAGTGCAAAACCAGCATTAGCAGGTTGATATTCCATTTCACACTGCTTGGTTTTATTTTGGCTGCATATTCCAAGATAGAGTGGAGGTGATTGGGTAATGTCAAGCGGCCATGGAATCACTCAACATGGAAACAGGCCCTTCAGCCTACCAAGTCCATGCCGACCACCAAGCACCCATTTAGCTTAATCCAATTTTTATACTCCCCACATTCCCATCAACTCCACCCCAGATTCTTACAGAGCTCAACAGGCTGGATACAGGGAGGATGTTTCCCCTGCTTGAGGAGTTTAGAACAAAGGTCGCAGTTTCAGAATAAGGAGACAAAGATCAGGAGAAATTTCTTCATGCAGTGGTTGGTGAACCTTTGGAATTCTCTACCTTGGAAGGCTGTAGAGGATCAGTCACTGAGTTCATTTAAAAAGAGAGCGATAGATTTCTGGACATGAAGATAATCAAAGGATATGGCGTAAGTGCAGGAAAATGGTGTTGAGGCAGAAGGTCAGCCATGGTCTTGATAAATGGTGGAGCTGGCACAAAGGGCCGACTGGCCTCCTCCTTCTGCTGTCTCTTATCTCCTTCGTTTCTTACACTGTTCAATAAAAGATCTTACTGAACCTTCTAACGTACTGCCATCGTGTTCTGGATTTGTTATTCAATAACCAAGCCGGTAGAGCTCAGGATCCATTTGCTCCTGCCATTAGGTTTTAATTTCAGTTTAAAAAAATACTTTTGTACTTTTCTGTCTCTTAGTTAACCTTGTAATAGCCAAGTTGGTGCTATTTTCTGCGCACACAGTTGAATAACTTCACACATTTGCATATTGAAAGCCATTTACTGATCTTGAACCGTTTTCTTCGTGGACCCCTAGTCCATTTAAAATCTGTTTCCTCCTGTGATTCTTACAGTGCCACAAAGTTACAAGAAAAAATTGCAGACATCTGGAAATGTAATTACTTGGTCAGTTATTCCTCATCTGTGTTCTTAATGAATATAATGTTCAGTCTGAGCTCAAGCACCAAACATATGACTAAACCATATTGGGAAGGTATGCCTTGGCTAGCCTAGTATTGGTCTTAATACTTCACATCATGGGACTCGTTCTAGGGCTCCTTTGATTCGCAGGAACCATAGAACCATAGAACAATACAGCACAATACAGGCCCTTCGGCCCACCAAGTTGTGCCGACCTTCTAACCACTCCTAAGACTATCTAACCCTTTCCTCCCATATATCCCTCTATCTTAAATTCCTCTATATGCTTATCTAACAATCTCTTGAACTTGCCCAACGTGTCAGCCTCCACCACCACCCCCGGCAGCACATTCCATGCACCAACCACTCTCTGGGTGAAAAACCTCCCTCTGACGTCTCCTTTGAACTTCCCACCCATTACCTTAAAGCCATGCCCTCTTGTTTTGAGTATTGGTGCCCTGGGAAAGAGGCACTGGCTGCCCACTCTATCTATTCCTCCTAATATTTTGTATACCTCTATCATGTCTCCCCTCATCCTCCTCTCCAATGAGTAAAGCCCTAGCTCCTTTAGTCTCTCCTCATAATCCATACTCTAAACCAGGCAGCATCCTGGTAAATCTCCTCTGCACCCTCTCCAACACCTCCACATCCTTCCTATAATGAGGTGACTAGAACTGGACACAGTACTCTAAGTGTGGTCTAACCAGAGTTTTGTAAAGCTGCATCATTACTTCGTGGCTCTTAAACTTAATCCCACGATTTATGAAAGCTAACATCCCATAAGCTTTCTTAACTACCCTATCCACCTGCGAGACAACTTTCAGTGATCTGTGGATATGAACCCCCAGATCCCTCTGCTCCTCCACACTCCCCAGAATCCTGCATGTACCTTGTATTCCGCCTTGGAGTTTGTCCTTCCAAAGTGTACCACCTCACACTTCTCTGGATTGAACTCCATCTGCCACTTGTCAGCTCAGCTCTGCATCCTATCAATATCCCTCTGTAAGCTTCGACAGCCCTCCACACTATCCACAACACTGCCGATCTTTGTGTCATCTGCAAACTTGCTAATCCGCCCTTCCACCCCGTCTTCCAAGTCATTAATAAATATCACAAAAAGTAGAGGTCCCAGAACCAATCCCTGTGGGACACCACTAGTCACAGCCCTCCAATCCAAATGCACTCCCTCCACCACAACCCTCTGCTTTCTACAGGCAAGCCAATTCTGAATCCACACGGCCAGGCCTCCCTGGATCCCTTGGCCTCTGACCTCCTGAAGAAGCCAACCATGCGGAACCTTGTCAAACGCCTTACTAAAATCCATGTAGACCACATCTACTGCACTACCCTCATCAATCTTCCTGGTCACCTCCTTAAAGAACCCTATCAGGCTAATGAGGCAAGATCTTCCCTTCACAAAGCCATGCTGGCTGTCCCTAATCAGTCCACGATTCTCTAAATCCTCATAGATCTTATCTCTAAGAATCCTTTCTAACAACTTGTCCACCACAGACATAAGGATCACTGGTCTGTAATTCCCTGGACTATCCCTGCTACCCTTTTTGAACAAGGGGACAACATTCACCACCCTCCAATCCTCCAGTAGCATCCCTGTGGACAACAAGGACTCAATGACCCTAGCCAACGGTTCAGCAATCTACTCCCTCGCCTCCCGAAGCAGCCTGGGGAATATTCTGTCAGGCCCCGGGGACTTATCTGTCCTAATATTTTCTAACAGCTCCAACACATCCTCTCTCTTGATATCTACATACTCTAGGACATTACCCTTACCAACACTGTCCTCAGCGTCATCTAGACCCCTCTCCTTGGTAAATACTGAAGAGAAGTATTCATTGAGAACCTCACCCACTTCCACAGCTTCCAGGCACATCTTCCCACCTTTGTCTTTAATTGGACCTACCTTTACACTAGCCATCCTTCTGCCCTTCACGTACGAGTAAAAAGCCTTGGGATTCTCCTTAACCCTACTTGCCAAAGCCTTTTCATGTCCCCTTCTGGCTCTCCTCAGCCCCTTCTTAAGTTCCCTCCTTGCTACTCTATATTCCTCACAAGCCCTGTCTGATCCTTGCTGCTTACACCTTACGTATGCTGCCTTCTTCTTACTAACTAGTTGTTCCACCTCCCTTGTCACCCACGGTTCCTTCACCCTGCCATTCCTTCTCTGCCTCACTGGGACAAATTTATCCTTAACATCCTGCAAGAGATCCCTGAACATCGACCACATCTCTATAGTACATTTCTCCTCAAAAATGTCATCCCAATTTACACTCTCAAGTTCTTGCCTTATAGCCCCATAATTTGCCTTTCTCCAATTAAATATCTTCCCGTCCTCTTTGCTCCTATCCCTGTCCATGACAATTCTAAAGGTCACTGTCCCCCAAATGCTCACCCACCGATAGATCTGTCACCTGACCCGGTTCATTACCTGAAACTAGATCTAATATGGCATTCCCTCTAGTCGGCCTGTCAACATACTGTGACAGGAATCCGTCCTGGACACACTTAACAAACTCCGCCCCATCTAAACCTTTGGCACTAAGCAGGTGTCAATCAATATTTAGGAAGTTGAAGTCTCCCACTATAATAACCCTGTTATTTTCGCATCTTTCCAAAATCTGCCTCCCAATCTGCTCCTCAGTATCCCTACTGCTACCAGGGGGCCTATAGAATACTCCCAGTAGAGTAACTGCTCCTTTCTTGTTCCTAACTTCCACCCATATTGACTCTAGAGAGGATCCTTCGACATTATCTACCCTTTCTGCTGCTGTAATAGTGTCCCTGACCAGTATTGCCACCCCTCCGCCTCTTCTCTCCCCCTCCCTATCCCTTTTAAAACACTGAAAACCAGGAATATTCAATATCCATTCCTGCCCTGATGTCACCCGTATCTCTGTGATAGCCACAATATCATAGTCCCATCTACTTATCCAAGCTCTCAGTTCATCTCCCTTATTCCTGATGCTTCTTGCATTTAAGTAAATGCACTTTAACCCATCTGCCTTACTACTTTTATAGCCTGTACTCTGCTTCTCCTTCCTCAAAGCCTCTCTACCTGATAGATCTGACCTTTCCCCATCCCCTTCTTCCTCTGACCTACTCCTCCAGTTCCCATCCCCCTCGCAAACTAGTTTAAACCCTCCCGAACCACCCCAGCGAACCTGGCTGCAAGGATATTGCCCCCACTCAGGGTCGGGTGTAACCCGTCCTCTCTGTACAGGTCCCACCTTCCCCTGAAGAGATCCCAATGATCCAAAAATCTAAAACCCTCCCTCCTGCACCAACTTCTCAGCCACGCATTTATTTGCCATCTCCTCCTATTCCTACCTTCATTATCACGTGGCACTGGCAGCAATCCCAAGATTGCTACCCTTGAGGTCCTGTTCTTCAGCCTTCTGCCTAGCTCCCTAAACTCACTTTTCAGGACTGCATCCCCCTTCCTACCTATACCATCTGGTGGACTATTAACCAAAACAGTCATAAGGTCAAAATCTGTGCTTTACCAAATTTAGTTTGGATAGTAATCAGATTGTTACAATTGAACCCAGCACCCAGAGACTCAGGGAATGGAAGCATTTGCTCTGGATGTGTGCTAGCATCAACGCTTCCAATTTGAACTGGTCTAGTCTCTGTCACCCTTAAACTCAACTATGGGTTGTTCCTGTTACTTTATTACCGACCTCATTTTCTCCCAGGTTGCAGAATTACATTTGCCAATAGTTATAGGTGGTTTCTCTGGGATGTTGGTGTCTATGAAAGGCCAGCATTTATTCCCCTTCCCTAATTGCCTTTGATCCGAATGGCTTGTTGGGTCACTTCAGAGGACGCTTAAACATCAGCAACATTGCTGTGGGTCTGGAGTCACATATAGTCTAAAAAAAATTCTAGTCGATAGTGAACCAGATGGATATTAGAGAACCAGAAGGTGTTTATGACAGTCAGGTATTTTTATAGTCATCACTACTGAAACTAAGTCACTGAATTTGTTGAATATAAACTGCCACGCTTCTGTGGTGGAATTTGAACTCGTATTCCAGACTTGTATTCAGGCCTCTGCATTACTGATCTAATAACAGTAACTACAATAATACCAGAACCAGCTGGGCTATAGACATGAATTAGATCAGCAGCACAAATGAATTCATACTGTCATAAAACCTAATTCATTCCAGGTTTGAAGTACACACTCCAAAATCATATGTTACCCAGGCAGGGAGTTGTTTTATTGAATTGTTAACACTAGACACAGAGTATTGTAAAATTATTGACTCACAATGAATGAGATAATTAATTTCATTCTGTCATCTTTTACTATTATCCTTGTTGCAGAGATCTGCTTCTGGATGGCAATAATCTGCAGTGCGAGGGAGCTGGTGAGCTTATCAAGCTTATTGCCAATCATGCCGAACACATGGTGAGGACAAAATCTGGGACATCTTCATATATCGAGGGGGAAACATCAAAGTCCATTCTGGAAGGTACAGTTGGCCATTACATAAATCCCTTATACAGTGTATTATAAATTTTACTATAGGCATATTCTCTAATAATTAGGTACAATTTGGGAAAAGGGACAGTTAATGATTCAGCAAAAAACATGGCTAAAGGTCACTCACAGGGGCATGCAGAGGCATGGATTTTCCTCCTCCTTACCCTTATTTCCCCCCCTCGTTTTCCCCCCTCCTCATTTCCCCATCCTCATTTCTCCCCCCTCCTCATTCCCACCCGTCTTCATTCCCCCCCCCCCCCCCAATAGTCAGCTGAAAGTGGTTTTGGACACATACGCACTTGACTTGCACACATTCTGCTCGAAACATTAAGGAAGAATGTACTTGCTCTCTACAGGCAGTCAAATTTAAATTCCTGCACCTGGTCTCAAAAATTTAGACCAATGAAAGTGTTAGTGGGGTAAAAGAAAGCAACAAAATAATTAGAGAAAGTTGATGTGGAGAGCTGGGTTGCACCTTAATTGGTACAGTCAATTCCTCTTTTAGTTCATCAGCATCTAATAAACATCAAAGTGGGTTTTTGTATTCCAAATGCCTATGAATTAAAAGCAAGGTGCAATGGCTTATTAGTTCATCTATGCAGCATTCAGTTCATTGGTGCTGAATGGTTCCCTGAGCCTTCTCGATGGCTGGTACAAAGGGTTGTATAAGATGCATCCACTGGCATTATGAAGGAATGTGGGGATCATTCTAACAGTCTTTCACTAGTTCCAGATGTGTCTGTCATGTTTTAATCCTGAAAGTATAAAAACACACAATCTTTCCAAAGCAAAATGAAAGAGAACTTTTTTTTGGAGCATATTTTCTTCAAAGCTTTACTTTAGCAGATTTAGGAGTACTATTCCTTGATTACTGAATGAGGTTGGAAAAAAAGGTGTCGATTACGATTTCAGCCCAAAGAAAATCCCCCACTTTGTGCTGCCAAATGTCTTGCTATTAGCGGTTAATAGATACCAGAAGTAGGAAAATGGAATTCAGTTTTGTTGAATTCAACTACTATTTAAAAAATAACTAGGATGAAGACACCAAAGGTAGATTTGGTGATTTCGAATGGATAGGTAGGGAAGTGAGTTGTGAGGAGGATATAAGAAAGCCAAAGGGATTCACAAAGTGAATGGGCAAAGATCTATCAGAGTATAATGTGGGAAAATGTCAAATAGTCCATTTTGGCAGGAAACATTAAAAAAAATTATCTAATGGTGAGAGATTGCAGAGTGCTGAATGCTGAGGGATCCAGATGTCTTAATGCAAGGTTCACAAAGGCTAATTTGTAAGTAGAACAAGTAATTAGAAAAGCTAACAGAAGGTTATCATTTATTTCAAGTGATTTGAATACAAAAGTAGGGAGTTTATGCTTCAGTTACATGTGACATTAGTGGGACTACATCTGGAGTACAGTATTAATTTCCCTATTTAAGGAAGCATATTAATGCATTGGAAGCAGTTCAGAGAAGATTTATTAACTTCTGGAATGAGCAGATTATTTTACAAGGAAAGGATGGACAGGTGAGGATCGTTCCCAATGGGCTTAGAAGAGTGGCAACTGATTGGATCCTGAGGGGGTCTTGACAGGATGGATGTGAAAAGGATGATTCCTTGTCAAGAATGTAGAACCAGTAGTCACTATTTAAAGATAAGGGGTTACCCACTGAGACAAAGATGAGGTGAAATTCCCTCCCTGAGAGGGCTGTTAGTCTTGGAAACTGGCTCCCTCAAAGAGTTGTGAAAGCAGAGTCTTAAAATATTTTTAAGGCAATGGTACATGGATACTTGGAAAGTAAGGTGGGTAAAAGGTTACAGTGGGTTATTATTGTCTTATTATTATTGTCACTTGTACTGAGGTACAGTGAAAAACTTGTCTTGCATACTTGTCAGTGCAGGTACATTGAGAGTACAGAGTGCATTGAGGTATGACAGGTTAAAAAAACAATAACAGAGTAAAGTGTCACAGCTACAGGGAAGTGTATTGCAGGTAGACAATAAGGTGCAAGGTCACAGCAAGGTAGATTGTGAGGTCAAGTGTCCATCTCAATGTATGAGGGAACCATTCAATAGTCTTAACACAGTGGGATAGAAGCTGTCCTTGAGCCTGGTGGTATGTACCCTCAGGCTCCTGTATCTTCTGCCTGATGGGAGAGGAGAGAAGGGAGAATGACCCAGGTGGGTGGGGTCTTTGATTATGCTGGCTGCATCACCATGGCAGCGAGAGGTATAGACAGGGTAGACCGGAATGCAGGGTTGAGGTCATCACCAGATTAGTAATAGTTTTATTAAGTGGTGGAGCAGGTTTGAGTGGCCAAGTGGTCTATTCATTTCTAATTTGTACATTTATGTGCTCATATTAAGTATGGTAAATGTTTCTATCAAAGTTTGGTTTATTTTTCAACTATTCTCTGCAATCTTAAATTGTGATCTGCTTTCACGTTACTTTGTATTTTCTTCTTTTTCATAAATAACCTAATGAATCTGGTTTACAATCAGTTTCATCAATTGAGAACACTGGACACAACATTCCCATTGATCGTGTAGATCTGAACAGCAGCATTCCTGGATCCAAGGAGAAAAGGAAAGGTAATTATTCCAATATCTTTATTTACATAAAGTCTACAAATCACAACCACGAATTTTTTCAAAGTTTCAGAAGTGAAGAATAACCAAATGGTTAATAAGGATTGTTGGAGAATAAGTTTTTTTATTGTACACCAAAAACAAGATGTAGCTGGTATTGTACAAATAATTCTTTTACTGGAAGTAAGTTCAGGGGTCTTTCCACTGAGTGGAATACCAATGAGGTGGATTTTACCAGCAGGAGTCAATGGTTCTGATCAGAACTGTGACTTTCAACTGCTGAAGTTTTGGGAACTCTCGGATTTCCATGCATGTGCTGCTGAGGGTGGTAGTCGGAGAATTACTGACTGACAGGTTTTGCCATATGGAGCTGAGCGCAAGGTGAGCCTTGCTGGGCTTCTCCTGTATTACACTGGAGAACAGCCACTCAAATCCTGTGCCAGCTATCCCCTTTGCCTGCTGCATGGCAAAACTCCCTCCTATCAATGTGGGTTCTAAGGCTGCTGGTTGGGAGGTAAAGGGAAAGATAAATAATTCTTTTAAAAATTATTCTACTTCTAATGATTTTAATTGTTTCCAGGTTTTTTAATTCACTTTTGTTTTTATGTTTATAAATTTGTTTCAATTTTCTTAGTCTATGTCTGAATGTCAGAGTCAGACCTCTGCCCATAACTTTGCATTCTGTCAAAGCCTGACATCTAGTCACCACTGTAATGTATCTTTAAGCATAGGTGTTGCCATCTTATATATATATGTGATCCATAATCCTTTTGAACAGGGGAGCAATGTGGTGTGCTGCCTTTTTAACAATGGTACAGTTTGAAACATTCAGTCTATCAGCTTGGAGTCATGACCTGCAAAGAATTTAAACGTGCTGACTGGCAAGTAAACCAATACTACTTCGGATATATGTATTGGTTTATTATTGTCACTTGTACCGAGGTACAGTGAAAAACTTGTCTTGCATACCGATTGTACAGGTCAATTCATTACACAGTGCAGTTACATTGAGTTAGTACAGAGTGCATTGAGGCAGTACAGGTAAGAACAATAACAGTACAGAGTAAAGTGTCACAGCTACAGAGAGTGCAGTGCAGGTAGACAATAAGGTGCGAGATTACAACAAGGTAGATCATGAGGTCAGAGTCCATCTCATCAAATAAGGGAACCGTTCAATAGTCTTATCACAGTGGGATAGAAGCTGTCCTTAAGCCTGGTGGTATGTGCCCTCAGGCTCCATATATGCTATGTTTCAATGCAGACATTACAACTTGGTGACAAGGAAGGTAGTTTTTCTCTGGGATGGTTGAAGGATGTTGTTGACTCTTGTTTGGCAAATTTTAGGTGGGTTTGTAACAACAAACTGATTTCTCACATGGAATCTCATTTGAGAATGCATAGCACAGCAAGGGTCAGCACTGTTGATATCACACATTTAACCACATTACTATTGAGTAGGAAAGGGACAACTATGGCTATCCAAAATGAATGTACCTTGAACCTTGTGTAAGCAACCCTGAGAACCATTGGGAATACTGAAGGGACCAACTTAACAGGCCAAAGGGAACGATCCCACAAGGTGGAAAAACCAACCTCACAGACTGGAGGGACCTACCTCATAGACCAGAGGGATACTCCCAACATTCCAGAGAGACCTACCCGACAAACTGGAGGGACCTACCCCACAGGTCAGATGTAACTGGTTTTTTGTGCACCATGGCATGAGGGCAAAAGGAATGCACAGTGCAACCCATCATCACAGCCACCTATGAAAACACTGTCATGAGGAAGGACTGGGCATTGGCATCATCAGTCAGGGCATTAAGTATAGAAGTTGGGATGTTATGTATTTGTTTATTATTGTCACTTGTACCAAGGTACAGTGAAAAGCTTGTCTTACAAACTGATCATACAGGTCAATTCATTACACAGTGCAGTTACATTGAATTAATACAGAGTGCATTGATGTAGTACAGGTAAAAACAATAACAGTACAGAGTAAAGTGTCACAGCTACAGAGAAAGTGCAGTGCAATAAGGTGCAAGGTCACGACGAGGTAGATCGTGAGGTCATAGTCCATGTCATTGCATAAGGGAACTGTTCAATAGTTTTATCACAGTGGGGTAGAAGCTGTCCTTAAGTCTGGTGGTACGTGCCCTTAGGCACCTGTATCTTCTACCCGATGGAAGAGCAGAGAAGAGAGAGTGTCCCGGGTGGGTGGGGTATTTGATTATGCTGGCTGCTTCACCAAGACAACGAGAGGTAAAGACAGAGTCCAAGGAGTCCTGGGCCGTGTGCTCAGATCTTGTGCTGATCAGCTGGCAGAAGTATTTGTGGACATATTCAACCTCTCCCTGCTTCAATCTCAGATTCCTTCCTGTTTTAAGAAGACCACTGTCATCCCGGTACCAAAGAAAAGCAAGGTAACATTCCTCAATGACTACCGACCAGTGGCTCTGACATCCACCATCATCAAGTGCTATGAGAGGTTGGTTATGGCACGCATCAACTCCAGCCTACCAGACGACCTGGACCCATTGCAATTCATCTATCGGCAGAACAGGTCTACAGCGGATGCCATCTCCCTGGCCCTACACTCAGCTCTGGAGCACCTGGACAGTAAAGACACATACGTTAGACTATTGTTTATTGACTACAGCTCTGCCTTCAATAC
Organism: Pristis pectinata; assembly: GCF_009764475.1. Lineage (NCBI taxonomy): Eukaryota > Metazoa > Chordata > Chondrichthyes > Rhinopristiformes > Pristidae > Pristis > Pristis pectinata. Next base: position 97,933,359 of record NC_067410.1, on the reverse strand, counting down.
AATAATACCAAGCAAGCTTGTCACCAAACTCTGACCTGGGACTCAACACCTCCCTTTGACTTTCTAACAAACAGACCGCAATCAGTGAGGATAGGCAGCAATACCTCCAGCACAATTATTCTTAACACTGGTGCCCCACAAGGCTGCGTCCTCAGCCCTCTATTCTACTCCCTATACACTCACGACTGTGTGGCCAGATTCTGCTCTAACTCCATCTACAAGTTTGCAGATGATACCACCATTGTAGGCCGTATCTCAAAGAGCGATGAGTCGGAGTACAGGAATGAGTTAGAGAGCTTAGTGGAATGGTGTCATGACAACAACCTTTCCCTCAATGTCAACAAAACTAAGGAGCTGGTCATTGACTTCAGGAAAGGGGGCGGTGTACATGCACCTGTCTACATCAATGGTGCTGAGGTCGAGAGGGTTGAGAGTTTCAAGTTCCTGAGAGTGAACATCACCAACAGCCTGTCCTGTTCAAATCACATGGATGCCACAGCCAAGAAAGCTCACCAGCGCCTCTACTTCCTCAGGAGGCTAAAGAAATTTGGTTTGTCCCCTTTGACTCTCACCAGCTTTTACCGATGCACCATAGAAAGCATCCTATCTTGGATGTATCACAGCTTGGTACGGCAACTGCTCTGCCCAAGACCGCAAGAAGCTGCAGAGAGTTGTGGACACAGCCCAGTGCATCACGGACATTATATTGCAGTTGTAAAAGATGTTGGTGAGGCAGCATTTGGAATATTGTGTTCAGTTTTGGTCACCCTGCTATAGGAAAGATGCTGTTAAGCTGGAAAGGGTGCAGAGAAGACTTACAAGGATGTTGCCAGGACTTGAGAGACTGAATTATGGAGAGATGTTGAGCAGGTTGGGACTTTGTTGATTGGAGTGTAGGAGAATGAGGGGTGGTCTTAGAGGTGTATAAAATCATGTGGGACAAAGATAGGGTCAATGTGCACAGTCTTTTTCCCAGGGTTGGGGAATCAAGGACTAGATGGCATAGGTGAGACGGGAGAGATTTAATAGGAATCTGAGGTGCAACTTTTTTACCCAGAGAATGGTCCACATATGGAATGAACTGCCAGAGGAAGTGGTTGAGGCAGGTACATTTAAAAGGTACTTGGATAGGAAAGGTTTAGAGGGATATGGGCCAAACGCAGGCAAATGGGACTAGCTTAGATAGGCATCTTTTTTTAAATTAAATTTTATTTACAGCGTGGTAACAGGCCCTTCCGGCCCAACGAGTCCGCGCTGCCCATTTTAAACCCAAATTAACCTACCCGTACGTCTTTGCAATGTGGGAGGAAACCAGAGCACCCGGAGGAAACCCACACAGACACGGGAGAACGTACAAACTCCTTACAGACAGCGACAGGAATTGAACCCCGATCGCTGGCGCTGTAATAGCGTCGCGCTAACCGCTACGCTACCGTGCCACCCTGGACCAATTGGGCCGAAGGGCATGTTTCCATGCTGTATGACTCTATGGCTGAGAGATCTCAAGTTCAACTGGATGAATGTTTTCAGTTCAAAGTTACACCTTATCACATTGTTGGAAAGGAAGGATGATATGTTTAAAGACTGGCTGAATAGTGCAGAGATCACAACAAATCAGATGGAAAAAAATATCTTTTTAAACTCTGTTAAAGACTGTGGAAACAGAGTTTAGGCAGGCCCTAACTTGTCTTAAAGTGTCCTAATCTTTTCCACTGATTTGATCAATTTCTTCAGTTTTTTTGCCAACAGCACAAAGACACATGAGGTAATGCATGTAGGCTCGGCAAACTGATGTAACTTTAGCATTGGTTATGGGTGCTAATGTGTTCAGTGTAGTTAATTAATTCAGGCAAGAATCATGAGTGTGAAAATTGCAGTCAAGATTTTTTGGTCATCTGTTGGGATGTGGAAAATCCCCAGAATGAGATTTAAGGACAAACTTCGAGGGCTGTATCTGCCTTCAACTTCTTTTAAGGGAGCATTGTTAAATAAATTCTGTTCTGAGCAACATTTAAATGAGGGAATACCATAAAAATTCAGAGTCCATCCAAAGCCCAGCTATTATCATAGCCAAAGGGCAAGACATTCAACTCATGTTCTTATTATACCATTACCTGGAGATTACTGTCACCAACATCTGTGAACATATGTTTAATACATTTGTTTGAAAGATTCTGTCTGATATTTTAGCTAGGGGTCTTAAACCTATTAAATTGTGACGTGAAATAGGAATGTATTAGGCATTAATCAACCAGTTTCACTATTGTTTCCAGGCTTTCACGAAGAACTGGCTCTGTCTAAGTTATCATTATCACAGAATTTCACTACATCTGCACTATTTTTCATATCACTGTGAATCCCTGAATAAATTATCTCCAGGTATTTGACTGACTATGAATGTATGCAAGAAATTCCTCCAGGTTGCATCACCAATATATTCCAAGCTATTGGCCTGGAACGTGTAGGGAAATGTCAAAGAATTCAGGGGAAATGCTGACACTTAACCTCAGTGTCAGCAAATTTTAGACTCTTGCACAAGATTCAAGATTTGCTTTATTGTCATTTCTCTGAGTATTTACATACACAAAAAAACAAAATACCGTTTCTCACCAGCTCATGTCAGTGCAACAAAAAGAACAGTGATAAATATCTAAAATAGTCTATAAAAACATCTCTAAAACAAAACTAAAGACATATCAAAACCACATATTCATATCTGTTAAAATGCGTTTATGTATTAATAAGTGCTCGTTCAGCTTGAGATGAAGTTCAACGTATCAGGTAACTAACTATCAGACTGTTTCTGTATTGATGTGAGTGTGTACGTGTGTGTGGAGGGAGAGCTTGTCAGTGGAAGTGGAAGGGGACGCAGTCCATTTCTGATCCTGACTGCCTGTGGGAAAAAGCTGTTCAGCATCCTACTAGATCTAGAGCAGATGCTCCTATATCTCTTCCCCAACGGCAGGAGGGAAAACAGGTCGTGAGAAGGGTGATGAAAGACCTTAATGATGGCCGTAGCTCTGCGAACGCAGCGTTGCTGATAGATCTCCATCAAAAAAGGGAGAGGGGCACCAATGATCCTGCTAGATGTCTTCACCATCCTATTGAGCTGCTGTTGTTCGTAAGCCTTGCAGCTACCAAACCAGGAGGTGAGGCGGTAGGTCAGGATGCTTTCAATGGTGCCCCTGTGAAAAGTGATGAGGTATGGAATAGGGAGGCCTGCCTTTGAGTCTCCGGAAGGGGTAAAGCCACTGCTGGGATTTTTTAACGATGGCTGCAGTGTTAATAGTGGAGGTCAGATCATCCGCTAAGTGAACCCCCAGGAACTTAATGTTGCTGACCCTCTCCACAGCAGCACCATCAATAGTCAGCAGTGTATGATCATGCTTGCCAGCCCTCCTAAAATCAATCACCATCTCCTTTGTTTCGTCCACATTGAGGGCGAGATTGTGGAATCTACACCACGCTGTTAGCTGCTCCACCTCCATCCTATGCAGACTCATCATTGTCACTGACGAGACCCACCACTGTTGTGTCATCGGCGAACATAATGTTGTAGTTGGTGCTGAATCTAGCAATGCAGTCGTGCTTGAGCAGGCTAAACAATAAAGGGCTCAGGAAGCAGCCTTGAGGTGAGCCTGTGCTCACTGAGATGGTTCCTGATGTATGACTGCCAACTCTAACTATCTGCTGCCGCTGCGTCAGGAAATTGAGGACCCAATTGCAAATGCCAGTATCCACCTCTAACAGCCTCAGCTTTTCCACCAGCTGTTGTGGAATGATCGTGTTAAATGCTGAGCTGAAGTCGATGAAGAGGATTCTGGCGTATGTATTCTTCCCCTCCAGATGTGACAGTGTGAGGTGGAGCAAAGTGGAGATTCCTCTGTGGATCGATTGACACTATATGCAAACTGTAGGGGATCTAAGTTTGCAGGTAAACAGGCCTTAATATGCTGCATGACCAATTGCTCAAAGCATTTCATTATTATCGGTGTAAGGGCCACAGGGCGAAAGTCATTCAGACAGGCTGGGTTTGACTTTTTAGGGACAAGAATAATGATGGCACTTTTGAGGCAGGTGGGCGCTTCTGGCTGAGCGAGATATTAAAGATGTCTGCAAAGACATCCTTCAGCTGCTCTGCACAATCCTTTAAAACATGTCCAGGAATACTGTCCGGCCCCGCAGCTTTACATGGATTGACGCTGGCGAAGGCCTTTCTCACTCCAGCTGTAGACAGCTGAAGTCCCTGGTCTCTTGATGATGGTGGAAGCATCTGTGCCTGAACGGTGTTATTTACCTCAAAACGTGCATAAAAAAAACATTATCTGATAACACAGATGAGGAAACCCTGAACTTGTTGGTTAGTTTCTCTTCCCACTGATGCTGCCTAATCCGCTGAGTTTTTCCAGCACTTACTGTTTTTATTTCACACTGTGGTAATGTTTACTAATCCCCATTCCAATTGCTATGAGCTCTGAAGTTTGATTTCCAGCCTATCACTGGCATACCTATAAGATAGAGGAGTGTAGTCTGATACCATATTCCCTGAATATTGAACTAGCCAAATAGACCTTTCCGGTTCTGTTTGTTTCTGTGCTCCATCTTGGGCCACTGCCTATGAGAACAGCAGTTTGCAGCAGTTCACAGAACCTTGTAAAGCTCAGAATGTAACCCGATCTTCCAGATCAGAGAGAAGCACGGAGACAAATAACTACCGAAGGCAGATGAACTGGAGGAAATAATAAATAAGAAGCAAGAGAAAATAAATCCCTTGCATATAGTTAGTTTACTTTTAATATAGTTTAATCTCAATGGTTTCTGAAGGACCCAACTGTCCAGGAGAAGTCCAGTGCTACCTTCAGCATTTTAAGTGTGTTTGAACATTGCCGTGTATACTTCTGTACATTTTACTATTAAGTCATGAATTTGGAAAGCCCGAGGAATGAACTTTATTCAAGGGCTTCAGCACGGAGGTGAAGTAGCACTTCTGGTCATCCTTCTGATGCTTCTTTCTTTCCTCAGTTTAAAGCAAAGTTACTGTTAATTCATTTCTGTGTAACTTGGATGTATTATATATGACCTGATTAACATTGCAAATTAACTGTTGGACAAGTTCACCTTGTTCTTTAACTTTCTAAATTTCCCTTCACTAGAATCTCTTTCCCCCACAACCCACTCTCCTCCAGCCATTTAGTCTGAAACTTTATCTACAGTCTGAATTATTAGATTAGGTAGGAATCTGTTCCCAGCCCAATTCAACTGAAGCCCAAAACAATGAAAGATCTCCCTCTTTCCCCAGTACAGGTGCTGGTGCCTTGAAGCAACAGTTATTCCTTTCAACCAAGATTACATATTCTGTACTTCTTTCCTGGGAAACATTAAACCTGAATTAACATATTTACAAATTCAACAAAACTTAACAGGTGTAACCAGGTAGGTGGTCTGCACAGATTCTGTGTATGTGCCCCCTAATTAAATTTCGAAATTCCTCAGATGTTGCTGGAGATTGTCCAGCTGTGGACTCAATGCTGTAATTTCATCCTGGCTCGGTTCAATCAGCAATTTCTCAGACTGACTCCTCTCGATCAGTTGTGGAACTTCTTCAGTGTTACACTCTGGTTTACTCCTAGGTACCGTGCACTAGGAGTAGATAGTCAGTGTGGACTTTGCGGAATCTGTTGCCAATGGTCTTGCTAATTCTTAGTCTCATACATTCCACAATCTTTCCAATATCCCGCCTCTAACCCTCTGACTGGCTGGCAGGTCACAATATCAGATTTTGACATGCAGACTGAACTACTTCTCTTGTCAGTCTGAGTCGTGATGTTTACACTGTTTCCATTTTCTCTCCACTTTCTGCTCTAAACTGCTGAGTGAGACTTAACCTCATTCCGAGTCTCCACTTCATTAACATGTGAGCAGGAGTATATCTGTTGTGAAGTTAGGAATGGTTCAATGGCTTGAAAAGAATCTTGCAAGCCAGTCATTCATGGTTATGTTCAATCAACCCTTTGTAACTCATTTCTTTACCATGCAAACTGATCTCTCCATTTCCTTATTGGAAGCCAGGTAGTAAGGAGAAGTGAAAAGGAGATTTGTTCCATTACTTTTCATTTATTGTTCAATATGAAAGGATTGAACCATGAACCATTGTCTGACATGACTTCTTTAGGCAGAACATGCATGGAAAATATGGATCTTAATTCCTCAGTTGTACATCTTTGACTTCGAGCCATTTTGAATAGGTGTCAATTATATCAAAAAGTGACCACATTAATTGATATGAGGCTGCTGGAATGGCCTGGCCAACCACTTCCCTTCCTGATGTGGTGCCTTACGGTGTTGTGTTCAATAATGCAGACATTTTTGTCAGTGCCAACCCAATAGACAAATCATCTGTTTTTCAAACTGCTGGGCAGATTTTATATTTTGAAAATATATTCTGAAGAAACAGGAGAAAAAAAATCTTCTCAATATTGAGAGCTAGAGGCATGGTATAGCAGTGATTGTTTATTGTACTCTGCTTCAGAAACTTATTGGAACTGGATTTCAGGAGCAGAGTACACTGTCATATCATGCACAGATACATTTCTAGCCCATGGTTTCTTTATTGGCCTTTTATTTGTGGATAAACCTTAATGCAAGGGGAAATGCCTGGTTTACTGCCTAAAAGCACACTTGTGTGTGACCCAAATTGAAATGAGACCAAAAGACATAGGAGCAGAAGTAGGCCATTTGATCATGGCTGACTTATTTTTCCATCTCAACCCCATTCTCCTGCCTTCTCCCTGTAATCTTTGATGCCCTTACTAATCAAGAACCTATCAACCTCCTCTTTAAATATACCCAAAGATTTGGCCTCCACAGCTGTCTGTGGCAATGAATTCCACAGCTTCACCACCCTCTGGCTAAAGAAATTCCTCCTCATCTCTGTTCTAAAGGGATATACTTTTTATTCTGAGGCTGTTAGCCCTTTCATTCCTGGGATCATTCCTTTAAACCATCTCTGGACCCTCTCCAATGTCAGCATATCCTCCCTTAGATATGGGGCCCAAAACTGCTCACAATACATTTGGTGGTCTGACCAATGCCTTATAAAGCCTCAGCATTACATCCTTACTTTTATATTCTAGTCTTCTCAAAACTAATGCTAACATTTTCTTACTACCGACTCAAGCTGAAAGTTAACCTTGAGGGAATCCTGCACCAGGACTCCCAAGTCCCCTTCCACCTCCGATTTCTGAATTCTCTCCTCGTTTAGAAAATAATCTATGCCTTTATTCCTTCTACAAAAGTACATGACCATACACTTCCCTACACTGTATTCCAATCGCTACTTCTTTGCCCACTCTCCCAACCTGTCCAAGTCCTTCTGCAGACCCCCTGCTTCCTCAACACTACCTGCCCCTGCACCTATCTTTATACCATCTGCAAACTTGGCCACAAAGCCATCAATTCTGTCATCCAGATTATTAACATATAACATGAAAAGTAGTGGACCCAACACTGACTCCTGTGGAACACCATGAGTCATTGGCAGCCAACCAGCAAAGCCCCCCTTTATTCCCACGCTTTGCCTTTTGCCAATGAGCCAATCTTCTATCCATGCTAGTACCTGTAGTGGTTAGCGTAACGCTATTACAACACCAGTGACCCGGGTTCAATTCCAGCCACTGTCTGTAAGGAGTTTGTACGTTCTCCCTGTGTCTGCGTGGGTTTCCTCTGGGTGCTCCGGTTTCCTCCCACATTCCAAAGACATACGGGTTAGGAAATTGTGGGCATGCTATGTTACCACTGGAAGTGTGGCGACACTTGTGGGCTGCCCCCAGAACACTCTACGCAAAAGATGTATTTCACTGTGTGTTTTGATGTACATGTGACTAATAAAGATATCTTATACCATGGGCTTCTATCTCAGCAGCCTCATGTGCAGCACCTTGTCAAAGGCCTTCTGAAAATCCAAGTAATCCACATCCACTGTCTCTCCTTTGTCTATCCTGCTTGTTACTTCCTCAAAAAATTCCAACAGATTCATCAGGCAAGATCTCCCCTTAAGAGAACCATGCTGACTTTGGCCTATTTTATCATGTGCTTCCAAGTAACCCGAAACTCATCCTTAATAATGGACTCTAACATCTTACCAACCACTATAGGCAAGTTAGCCTGACTTCAATTTCCTGTCTTTTGCCTCCCTCCCTTCTTAAAGAGTCGATTGACATTTGCGATTTTTTTTCCCAGTCCTCTGGAACCATTCCTGACTCTAGTGATTCTTGAAAGATCACATTTAATGCCTCCACAATCTCTTCAGCTGCCTCTTTCAGAACCCTGGGGTGCGGTGTAGTCCATCCAATCTATTGATCTTCAGACCTTTCAGCTTCCCAAGTATCTTCTCCTTACAAATGACTTAGCCCTAGGGAAGCTGTGTTTATTTAGATAAAGGAGATGGTTTGCTTGGGGGGTATTTGAGGAGAAGGAGGTAGTGGAGAGGATATTTGAGAGTGCATTGGAATTACAGAAAGAAAGCTGTGCTTTCCCACATCTCTCCAATGAATGAATAGGATTCCCCATTGTAACATGATAGCAACAGCAAAAACATTACCACTTTCAAGGTATGCCAGGGCTAGGAGATTGGGAAATAAATTTAATAAGAGTTGATTCCCTACTGTTTCTTAATACCTTGAATGCAACAACACAGATCAAAAAGGCCAGAGGCCATGAGGTTGGAAAGAACTATTGAAGTAACAGGTGTGCAAATTCACTGCAAGCAGTTGCAACACATCAAGAATGGAAGTGAGCACTCTGTGGTGAAAGAATGCAAGAAAGGGTAAATGGTGCCATAGCAATTTCAGGTGATAGATTATTAAAAAAAACTCCTGCTTTGAAAATCAGATGTGTAAAATGAAACTATCTCATGTCAAATGTGAAATTATTGATGCTGTGCTCTGTAACCTATTGTAACAAGAATAAAATGGGAACCACAGAACCAAGCTGCAAAAATACAAGTGTATAAAATGTACGAGCAGAAATAACAGTAATCAGTCAAAAGCACAGAAACATGGCAAATAGGAGCAATGGGTAGGCCATTCAGCCCTTCAAATCTGCTCCACCATTCAACATGTTCATGGCTGATCCTCCATCTCAATACCAAATTCCTGCTCTCCCCATACCCCAGCTTTGATACCTTTTCTGTGTAGAAATCTGTATCTTCATCAAAATATTCAGTGACAATCAGTTGTAAAGAATTCCACAGGTTCACCACCCTCTGAATGAAGAAATTTCCCCTCATTCCTGTCCTGTATTCTGAGACGGTGACCTTTCAATTTAAACTCCCAGCCAAGGGAAAATCTCTCCTTGTATCCAGTCTGTCTAGCTCTGTCAGCATTTTATACATCCCAATAAGATTTTCTCTTATTCCACTAAACTCGAATTAATATAACCCTAGATGGCCTAACCTCTCCTTGTATGACAGATCTGCCATTCCAGCAATCAGTCTGGTGAACATTTTCTGCACTGCCTCTAAGGCATGCATGTATCCTTTCTTAAGTAAGGAGATCAAAAATGCACACAATAGGCCTGGTGTGGTCTCACCAAGGCACTGTATAATTGTAGCAAGACATCCTTTCTTCTGTACTCAAAACCACTTACAATGAAGATCAACGTTTGCAGTATCTGCATGTTTACTTTCAGTGACTGGTGTGGAAGGACACCCAGATCCCTTTGTACATCAACATTTCCCAATATCTCACCATTTAACTAATACTCTACCTCTTTAATTTTCTTACCAAAATGGACAACTTCACAGTTATACTATGTCTGCCATGTATTTGCCCACTCACTTAACTTGCCTAAATTACCTTGAAGCCTTTTTGCATCCTCCTCACATCTCACAATCCCACCTAGTTTTGCATCATCAGAAAACTTAGAAATAGTACATTCAGTTCCCTCCTCCTAATTATTAACATATATTGTGAATAGCTGGGCTTCAAACACTGTCCTTCCAGTAGCCCACTAGTTGACATCTGCCACCATGAGAAAGTCCCTTTTATTCCTAATCCTTGTTTCTTGTCTATTGACAATTTTCAATTGATGCAAATGTATTACCCCCAGTCCCATGTGCTTTAATTTTGCACACTAACCCTTTACGTGACTATATCAAAGCCCTTCTGAAAATCCATGTCGAGGTGCTTCCTTATATATTTTACCAGCTGTGTCCTCAAAAACTACATTAGGTTTGTCAGACATCATAATCATTAATCCATGTTGACTTTATCTAAACCTGCTGACACTTTCCAAGCGACCAATAATCGCACCTTTTATAATAGATTCTGGCATTTTCCCTACTACTAACTGGTGTGTAGTTCCCTGTTTCTCTCTCACCAGTAGCGGGGTTACATTAGCTTCATCCAATCTGGAGGAAATGTTCCATAATTTATAGCATTTTGGAAGCTGACAACCAAGGCCACCTCTTTTAGGACTCCGGGATGCAAGTTATCAAACTTTAAGGATTTCTAGGCTTTCAGTCATTAATTTCTCCAGCACTTGTTCTTTTCACTAATACTTATTTCCTCTGATTCATCCTTTTCATTAGATCCTCAGTTCCTCAGCATTTCTGTGAAGCTATTTACATCCTCTTCCACCACACATTGTTACGTGGACCTCTACTTTCCTGTCTGACATATTCCCACATTACTGCTAATGCTTGGAGGCCTATAGACAACTCCCACCAAGTCAAGAACCATCCCCCCTCCCTTCCCCCCCACTCCCGCCTTCCTTATTTAATTTAAAGCCCGATCCACCTCCCTGGTAAACTGATTTGCTAGAACTCTGGTCCCAGCGTGCTTTGGGTTTAGTCCATCCCAACAGATCAGCTCTCGCTTTCCCTGGTACTGATGCCAGTGCCCTATGAATCAAAAACCACTTCTTTCACACCAATCTTTGAGCCACACATTCATCTCCCAGATCCTAGTAACACTGTGTCAATTTGCTCAAGGATTGGGGAATAATCCAGAGCATGTTACCTTTGTGGTCTGCTTTTTAATTTAGTTCCTCACTGCTCAAACTCTTCCCACTCTAGGTTCCTCTTCAGCCTGGAGAAGATGTGTCTTAATCTGACAGAGTTTTGCAGGTCTTGTGCTCCTGGTTGTAGAGAACGGTGTCTACCACCCTAACTACACTTACAAGCACCTTTCTTTTCATGTCCCTCCATAAATGGCTTTCTGTACCTTGGCACTGTGGTCAGTTTGCTCATCTTGTCCACAGCCCCCACACTTCTCTCCAACCGTTGCAAGAACCTCAAATCTAAGTCAGGCAGAATTGTAGCTTGGAAAAGAATTACAAAGGATATCAACACCCGCATGGCATTGAAGGGACAGAAAACTATCTTATTCTTCAGGGAGTAATGGTGTGCCCTTTGTCTACCAATCCTTCAGAACCCAAGGACTGGTCTTTGTTTTCCTATCTACACCAGGAGTGAGGGGAAGTTCCCAAATCAAAATGTATCAACACTTGTAGAAGTCAACTGAAAGAAATGAGATGGAGTTTCTCACCAAGGAATAGACCACAAAATTGTGTGGCAAAAATAAATAGGCATTTTAGTTCCAGAAATTTTGTGTAAACAAAATCCCAAAATAAGTTTATATGAAACCTTTCTTGGATGAGCCACAGCCTTGAGGTTTACTTTGTGTATTTCATCAATATATGGAAATCCATTACCCTGGAGACTTCATTCAAGGGTGGCAGTAAGCCAGGTATGTTTTCCCAGGCATCATACTCGGCTTATAGTTTAAAGATGCTTGGATAATAATGCCAATCTTTGAAATGTTTATCCTCAATGTTTGAAGGGAGGAAAAAGAAGGAACTCCCACAAATTGGACCCTGGTTGTCTAAATTACACCTAGCAGATAATGGCATAGATGGAAGAGGAAATGAAGGCAAAATGGGTGCAATGACATTTGCTGAAATGTTGTGCCAGTAAGTATCTTTAAATGAGACTTTAATTTTGTCTAAACATATAAAATTTCTCCTTGGAAGTATTTACCATTTTAACTGTATGTCATAATGTTCACTATATCCAATATTTATCTCATGAAATATTTAGGTCAATTTATATGTCAAAGGGTCGCAAAGGAACATAAAAATTATTTTCATGCTACCTGGTCTGTAGTTTCCTGGTTTCAGACCTACTGTTATGTATTTCCCCATTTTCAGGCTAAATTGCCTATGATACCCTAGTTCCAATTCTACTGCCTGTGGTTCCCTATTTACAGGCCAATTGGCCTGTAGTTGTCTACTTATGGGCTAATCGCCCTGTGACTGCTACTTCCAAGTTAATTGGCCTGTAATTCCCTATCTATAGATGAATTGGCTTTGATACTCTCACATCTCTCGCCTGTAGTTCCCTACTTACAGGCTAGATAGCTAGTAGTTCCCTATGTTTAAGGCCTACTGGCCTGCAGTTTTCTACTTACAGGTCAACTGGTCTGTAGACCCTTATTTTCAAACCAGCTGGCCTGTAGTTCCCTACTTTGAACTTAACTTGTCTATATTCACGCTAACTCATGGAGTTCTAGAATATGGGAACAGGCACTTTGGACAATTGATTCCATGCTTATCATCAAGCACCCATTCACATTAATCCAATTTTGTTCTGCCCACATTCCCATTAACTCACCCCAGCTACAACTCACCCACAGACTAGCAGCAATTTATAGTGGCCATTTAGTCTACCCACAAAACCCAGCCATTGGCTCAGTCTACACTTCCCGCTGCCTTGGGAAAGCAGCCAACATAATCAAGGAAACTTCCCACGCCGGTCATTTTCTCTTCCCTCTCCAGTTGGGCAGAACATACAAAAGCTTGAAAGCATGTACCACCAGACTCGAGGACAGCTTCTATCCCACTGTTATCAGATTCTTGAACAAACCTCTCGTACGATAAAAATGAATTCTTGATCTCCCAGGCTACCTCTAAGTGGCCCTTGCACTTTATTTGTTTACCTGCAGCTGCACTTTCTCTGTATCTGCTACACTATAGTCTGCATCCTGTTCCTTTTACCATCTTGTGTACTTGCAGAGGCATGATCTGCCTAGATGGCAGCAAACAATAAGTTTTTCCACTGTATCTTGGTACAATTATAAAAGTATGAATAACTAAACCAGAGGACCCGGAGGAAATCCATATAGTCACATGGAGAACATAAAAACTCCACACAGACACCCACCAGAGGTGAGGATTAAACCTGGGTGGTTGGCACCATGAGGCGGTTGCTCTACTAGCTGCACCATTGTAGCCACCTATACAGAGACTAACTGGTTTCTAATCCTCTTTAATCAGGCTAACTAGTCTGTTTTTCCCTATTTTCAGGCTCACTGGTCCAAAGACTTATCATAAACTGATGTTAACCTGAATGAAACAAAGCAATATCCTGCCTTATTGAAGAATAGACAGAGATGTTTATTTCATTGATTTTGTTTGGACTAAACTGATAATGGTGATAATTTACTAGAAAATAACAAATAATGTTCACTGTTATATGTAATGCTTCACCACCCTCAGATAATCTAATGCCTGAATCACCATCAAAACATACTTAACAGTGTGAAATTGCAGTATTTGCATGTCAGATACAGCTAAACTCACCACAGAAAATTCCAGTTAATTTTGAGAGACACAACGAGGCTGTTTTGGGGTTAAATAAGGTCCATGTGTGTTTAATTAAGTCTGGGTTAGTTAACATAGAGCATTTTAACAATCAGATAAGTGTTAATTACTGCCAATTAACTTTTCTGACGGTGAAAATTAACCATTACCACTGTGGAATCTTGTCCTTTGGATTTTAACTATTGCGTTTTTTAGATATGCAAGATCAAAAAAATCTATCATGAACTTTTCCCTTCTGCCTTTTCAACTATCCCTTAATCCAAAATAGCAAGTTCCTTCCTGTCACTTGGTCTAAATTCTGGAAACGTCTATGAAATAACACTGGGAGTTCCTTGACCAGACAGACATCAGAGGTTCAAGGAGGTGCCTCACACCATTTCCTCAAGAGCAGTTCAGGATGGACAATAAATGCTGGTCATGCCAGCATTGTACGCATCCCATAGATGAATATATTTTGAAATATCATTCTTTACTTCCTGTTCCATGGATTTGACATTGAAAATGTGTGTCCTAATTCATACTTGCTTCTCAGTTCTTGCAGTATTAATTTTACAATCCTGTTTAATTAGTTAAAGAGGTGCAGAGTTGCTTTTTCTGCTTATCTAGCCCCAGATATCTCGTTTCCCTCCTGCTGTGACGTTATCATCTCATGGGCTTTTGGTAACAGATGGTAACATATATTGATGCAATTAAATAGAAGGAAGTGTTTGTTGCTGCACATAGCAATTTATAGGCCAGTATTTATCAAGTCCATTTTTTCTCTAATATTTAGCTATCCAACATCACAATTTTTTTTCTTTTTCTTTCCCAATGGACTTCTTTTTCCACACAGATTGATAAAGTTTTCAGATCATTTGACGGAACTGCATTTAGATGGTAACTGCTTAGGTGAGCTGTGTGGAAAAGAGATACTCGATGCCTTAAAGGAAAGGAAAGAAGGTACCTTCAAAATTTGATTTATTAGCTAATCAAATTATCTGCATGTTAGAATTTCTGTACATAGACATTTACAGCAAAGAAGGCTGTCATTGGAACATTGACCCTGACATTTACAGGAGGAGGTTATGAGGGTGGGGGGATGTAGAGGGAACCACGGATGAGGGTGGGGGGAATGTAGAGGGAACCACGGTTGAGGGTGGGGGACGTAGAGGGAACCACGGGTGAGGGTGGGGGGATGTAGAAGGAACCACAGATGAGGGTGGGGGATGTAGAGTGAACCACGGATGAAGATCCTGAAGGTACAGACTGCTTGGACTTTAACTGTGGTAGCAAGCTCATTGAATATGATCATGCTACTTGTGAGTAGGGAAAGCCTGAGGTGAAAGGAATAAAGAGTCATAGAATTGTAAACCATGGAAACAGGCCCTTTGGCCCATCACATCCATTGGCAATCTTTTTGCCCACATTAGGTCTACATCCTTCTATGCTTTCCTATTGAAGTGCCTACCTAAAAGCCTCTTAAATGTCATGATTGCATCTGACTCCACCAACTCCTCTGGAAGCAAAATCCAGATATCAAAAGGAGAAGGATCACAGTCAGTGCAAGTGAGATTATAGAGTGGGAGGTGATCGTAATTGATGGAGGGAGACTGTAGGGCTTGGAAGGGAAGGAATGATAGGCAGGGAGGTGATAAGGAGGTAGATCATAGGGCAGCAAGTTGGAGGAACTATGGGAACCCATGAAGGTTAAGTTGGTTAAGTGGGCAAAGTCTTTCTACTCCTCGGGGCCCACAATCAAACCTGTAAATTCACCTGATTTATGGATCCAGTCCTCCTTTTGCCTGTTGAATTTTCCAAGGTCATACAATTCTTGATGAAATGGATTAGGAATGAAGATTTGTATAACTTTATAAAAGAAGAGAAAGGGTTAATATTTTAATGTATGTTATGTGTGGAACCGAGAGAAGTGTATTGCAATCCCTTAGAGTAGGGAAAGTTAAGAGGAGATGTGAACATATTACCTATTGGAAAGGTTGGATCAGGATTGAAAAATATTAGCTATAAGGAGAGGTTGGACAAACTTGGATTGTTCTCTCTGGAGCATCAGAATTTCAGGGGGAGATCTGATAAAAGTATATCAAATTATGAAAGGCAAAGATAGGGTGGATAGTCTTTTTCCCAGGTTGGAAATGTCAAATACTAAAAGGCATAGGTTTAAGGTGAGAGCGGGAAAGTTTAAAGAGATTTATGAGGCAAGTTTTTGTACACCGAGAGCGGTAGGTGACTGCCAGGGGATGTGGTGGAAGTAGATACAGTAGCAGTGTGAACAGCCAGGGAATAAAGGGAAACAGACCATGTGCAAGCAGATGGTATTAGTTTAGACTGGCATCATGGTTGGCGCAGACATGCTGGGCAGAAGGTCCTGTTCCTGTGCTGTACTGTTCTATGTTCTATTTAATAGAAATGTTTTAAGATACAGGGGTTTGTCTCTACTGGCAGAAGGCTTAATAATCTGTGTGCACAAATTTAGGATAATTGGCAAAGAACTTGGGAATGTTTTGAATTTTGTTTTAATTCACCAATGTTGCTATTGCTCTTATATGATGCCTTTAACACAGTAAAATATCTAGAATGAACTACTAGAATGATTAGTAGAAACAGATGTCCTTCATGATAAGATAATTGTCATCTTACATAAAAATCAAAACAAGACTACAGATACTGGAAATCTGAAATAAAAACAGAAAATACAGGATATACTCAGCAGGTCAGGCCACATCTGTGGGAAGAGAAACCAGGTTACTGTTTCAGGTCAAAGCTTGTCATCTTGCCCTAGTCTGGCATACATGTAACTCCTGACCCACCAATGAGTTGGCTCTTTATTGTCCTATGAAAGTCATCAGGGGAAATTGGAAACAGGCAAAAACATTGGCCTTGCCAGCAACCCTCATAACCCATGAAAAAATGCTTACTTCAATTAATTATTTCAGAAGGGATTTGGATATGAATTTTAAAGGGAAAGCCTTCGAGAGGGTGAACCAGAGATTTTCTGTAATGATTGCAGGGATGATAAACTTGAATTATGGGGAATATTCTGGCAAAGCTTAAGTCATTTTTTTTGGAAGAGAGGAGTTTGCAAGAAGATCTGATCTAGGAATAAATCCTGAAGGGTTTAGACAGAGTAGATAGGGAGAAATTGTTCCCATGAGCAGAGACGTCAAGAACCTGGGGCCATTGAATAAAGGTGATAAGGTAAAGAACCAAAGGTGAGATGAGGAAAAACTATTTTATCCAGTGAGTGATTAGGGGTTGAAATGTACTGCTGGAGGTAGCAGTGCTTACAAATTTAATTGGAACATGGAAGGGTCTGTAAGGAAAGAATTCGCAGGTCAATGGGCAGAGGTCAGGGAGTGGGACTAGCTGGATTGCACTTGCATTGAGCTGGTATAGGCTCAGTGGGCTGAACAGCCTCAATCTGCACTGTAATGATTCTGTGTATCACAGAGCTATGGGGAAATGGCAAGAGATTGGCAATAATTGTATTGTTCTTTCAAAGGACAAACACACATGTGATGAGCCAAATAACCTTCTCTCTGTGCTTTAGTGAATGAATAATGGCTGAGGCATTCTCTTTCATATTGTTGTGATGTGTTTGCAGATTGGACTTGTCAGTGGTTAACACTTGAGTTTGCTGAACTGTATTGGAGTTCCATGTGCCCAACATTCCAACAGACCACAACATAACATCTCCTGTCAGAGAATTCAAAAAGGAACATCACTATTTGAAGTCATGAATAATCCTGCATCCTGCTATTTAATTCACAGTCAAGAAGACTCAGCACATTTTTTGCAGGAATGACTTGTAATTTTTTTTTCCTTCCAGCAAAACTCCAGGATTTAAACATTGAAGTGTCAGCCCAAATGAATGCAGATACTTTTAGCAACATTTTGAAAAATGCCAAAAAGCGCAAGAAAACCAAAAGGAAGAAGAAGGTAAACCAAAAGATATTGAAAAGCAAAAAAATGACAGATGCTGAAAATCTGCAAATAAAATAGCAGATGCTGAAAATATGAATGAGAAACAGAAAAACATCAAATGCTAGAGTACCCAGCAGGCCAGGCAGCATCTGTGGAAAGAGAAACAGATTAATTTTTCAGGTCTGTTTTTCTCTCCACAGAACCTACCTGACTTGCTGAGTATCTCCAGCATTTTCTGTTTTAAACCAAACAATATAAGTAGCTACAGAAGAGCACTGAAAATTGAGCATTTCTTCCTAAATTAGACCCAGAGTTGGTGACCTTGACAAACAAAATCAAGAGCAATGAAGAGAGAGCATCACATATTGTGGTCACAGTGGCATAGTGTTTTCATTACTAGACTAGTAATCCAGAGACTTGTGCTAACAATCTGAAGGCAGGAAGTCAAATCCTAACATGATAGCAGGGAAAATTAAATTCAGTTAACTAAATAATCTGGAGTTATAGATAGTATAGGTAATGATGACCACAAAATTATTAGAGTCTTGTAGGTTGTCCATTTGCTTCACTATTATGCTTTAGGGAAGGAAATGATTAGTTTTTTGTGCAAGTCAGCCCTACATATGACTCCTGATGCACAACAATGTGTTGACTCTTCACCATCTTCTGAGATCACCTAATCAGCCCCTTCAATACATAGAAAAACACTGCACTGTGGAAGTTACCATCACTTCACACTATGGCGGTGTAGGAAGGCAGCTAATGACCACTGCCTCAAGAACAATTAAGGATGAGTAATAAATACTGGCCTCGCAACAACAGCCTCATCTTGTAAAGGAATGTATTAAGGAATGTATTAATACAAAAGGATCTGTGGCTGAGGCACAGTGGAACAGTAGGTGGTCTCGAGTGAAGCTGTGCAATACCCGACTCACAGCAGGCATTTTCCAGACAGTGGTTTGTTCGCTGAGCGTAGCAAATCCCATGGAATGAGTGAGAGAGCCCTAGACCGTGGTTAGGTGTGCCACCCGGGCCATAAAAAGTTGCATCCTCAAATCCATCTATGCTGTGAGGATTGCCACAACCATGAAATTATCTTGCAATGGGCCTTCCAACAGCCCTACACCACTACATTATAGGGGGACCCAAATCTAAGAATGTAGGAAATATGAGCAAGTGTTGGCCATGCAGCCCTCAAGCATGCTTGCTGTTCAGTAAAAGCACAGTTGATCATCGCCAGTTCTATTCATTTGCCCTGCAGGTGAAAGGATGTATTCCCCTGATATTCTATTCAACTTTGTCATTTGATACTATAATTTTGATGTTACATATTTAAAATTGCATTAGTCCCTCCTTGCTCCACTGTTTTATTTGATAATCATATGTCTGCTGTATATTGTCTTTCATTAATTGATCAAACCCATCCATGATTCTTGGTTGGAGGACAATCCAAAAGCATTTTAAAAATCCAAAGAAATACAGAAATATAACTATTACTTGCCAATTTCAGATAGCATGCTTCATTTTCTGTTATACTGTTATTAAGTTACCAGAAAGCTATTCAGGGCTGACAATGTTTAAACTGGGTTATTTACCTAAAGCAACGAGGCACTCAGGACTAGAATTTTTGTGGTACACTGAACAAAGGACTGAGGTATATTACTGACGTATTTCCATATGAGGTTGAAAATCTTAAGTTTGAAGTGAAGTAGAAAGAAAAGGAAATATTAGAACCACATAAGTGAATAATACATGGGCTTTGTCTGTATCTTCCTGGACAGGACTGCAATCTGTCTCCATGTGTAGGATGATAGAGATAGGAACAAATTCAAAGCAGGGTGATGATAATTCCAAATTCTAGGGTAATTGATTTGTAAAGAAAAGCAAAAGATGTCAATTCTGTTTTCCTTAGAGTAAGAGCTAAAGAGGAGTTGGCTTTGAGTTTAATGAAAGGGCTAGATAGGGTTGTCAAGAGTAATTTTTGGTATATTACTGAGATAATGGAACCAGGGAACATGATGATTTCAAGAGAAAACTTGCAAGTTTTGTATCACAGAATAACTTATGGAAAATACTGCCACCTACTGTAACACAGGTACTAAACAAGCTTTTGCCAGAGTTAATTTAAAAGTTGATTTACCAAAGTGTGGAGTCGATATGCATCATGGCTTTGTATGTTGTTTTGATAGTTCCATAAAATGCTGAAACAGACCTGAACTACAATGCTGAAAGAGGGTTCCTTTCTCTTATAAGCAGCAAAACAACAACACTATCCCAAAGACCCCTTGGAATAAGAAGGAAATTCTGTGCAATTTCCAGTCACCCCTCCTGCAAGTGCACATGTGAGCACTTCTCCACTTTCTATCCCCAAGCTCATGCACATTCTTGACATTGCTTGTGCACCCATGGCTGTGGCAGACAGGATTTCCTGCCTGATTTCACTCAGTATCTTTCTATATATTATCTTTAGTTGGGAGGGATTACACCTGATGATTGGTATTACAATTGAGGTATGGCATCCAAATTTCATAGTTTGATCAAACAGCACTTCTGACACCAGTATTTGACTTGGCAAGAAACAGGAGGATTGCCAAAAGTTTCAATTAACATTTATACTTTATTTCTCAAAAGACTAACATTGTGCAATTATTTCTTACAGTGGCTTTGTCCACAGAGAGCCATTGATCACATGCTACAGTTCTTAATGTTATCAACCAACATTATAAATGTAACATACTGAAGCCCCAGTAATTTTCACAAGTCACAGGAAACCAAGTCAAATCCAGAGAATTCCCATGCGGGGGGCAGCAGCTATTAATAACCTTGATGATCTAATTTGTTTTACAGAAAAAGAAGTGATAAAATGAATCGGTGTCGTCTAGTAGTGCCAAATCCAGTTTTACACCAAAGTTAATAGTCCGATTTCCTTATCAATTTTGTCATCAAAGAACTCAGCCTCAAAATTATGGACGCAAATCTTGATCTCCTCAGTTGATCTCATGTTTCCAGAAAACTCTTGTACTCTTGTGAAAAATGTTTGTGTTGGATGATGTAACTACCATTCCCATCTAAAAGAATCCCTGAGGTCCATTAGATATGTTTTGCATTCTTTTTACCAAAGTTCAGTGTTGACTTGTTGCTACAGAAAATTGGACCTTCTACTTTTAGGTAAATTTTTGCCACACAGGTGCCAGTCACTGATCATTTGCAAAAAGTGAGAATCTCATCCCTCTCCTTGGATTGTAACTATCGTTGAGTTCTCCTCCTTAAATTCCCTGGGATTCATCCTTAGCCAAAGATGTAACTGGAGCAGCCACACATTTTTTGACTCCAGGCATGGGCCAGAGAATGAGTATCCCAAAGCAAGTGATTTGTCAATACCTTTCCGACGTCCTCAAGGCTGTAATAGAATATTCCCTATTTGCTTGGATGAATGCATTTAAGAAGGTTAACTTCATCCAAGCCAAAGTGACCCATTTAATGGCATCCATATCCTCTACTTTAAACATTTCACTCCCTGCACCACTAGCTCATTCTGGAAGTAGTGTATGCCACCTGTAAATTGCAGTGCAGAAAGTCACCAGGGTTTCTTCAATAAATCCACAACCACTAGTGGTATCAGGGCATCTATGGCACACAAACTCCAACACCTCCACCCTACATCCCATAAATTGTATGTCATCCTGACTTGGAAATATATTGCCGATTTGACATTCTCATTGTCAAAATCCAAAATGTAAGTCCCTTCGCAAGTAGGCTGCAGCAATTGAAGAAGGTGACTCAATACAATCTTCTCAGGAGCAAATTAGGATAAGCAATAAATGTAATTCTTGCCAACAATGCTGAAATGCTGTGAATGATTTTAAATGTATACTTTGGTGCTACAGATGTGTGTATATTTAACCATCTTTATTAGCTGAAGAAATACACTTATTTATTGCTTTTGACAGCTGCATGTAACACTGGATTTAATTAAAGGCTCTGAACTCATTTGCAAATGGAATGAGGGCTCTAATTCACAAAGCCAGATTGCAATTCACTTTTGATTTTCCTTATTATCTATTTCATAGCTGTCCAAGACTTTGTCAAAATGATGAATGAAAGTTACTCCAAAATAATGTAATGATTATTAAGGGACTGATTTTCAAGTTTGGAACCATTTTTGACCTTGTCCATAATTCAAAAAGCTTTCTAAGAGGAGATTTTGAGTATGTTGCAATTATTCTGCTTTTTTATTTGTTCTGTCTGCAATATCACACATTTTTGAGTCGCTCAGAATGTAAGACAAATGTATGACAAGGACAACATGAGTTGTAGAATTTGTGACCTTATTCATAGGTTTTGATTTCAGAATAGTAGAACATAGTGTTACGGACTCAGTGAAAGTCCCTTTAAGATAGAGAGTGTGTGTGTATGTGTGTGTGGGGCGTGCTTACGTCAATAGAAGATAAAGGACGTAATGACGTTGTTGAAGAAGTCAGAAGAAGAAGGAAAGAGAGAGAAGGGAGAGAGACACCAGCCTGCTTGTTTTCTCTATCGATGGATGAGAAACAATAACTGTGTCTGCCACTGAAATCCACGTATGGAAGTTGGAAGTAATCCGGTGGAGTTCACTTTGTTGCTGACCTGAAGAAGGAAACAGGTATTTGTGTGGACGACCACGATTCGGATGCTTTTCGGGGTGAGGAAGTCACTACCGAGTAAACACTGAAATGTCGCTTGGGTTCCATCATGGAACATTTGGATTTCGTATTTACTCTGTCTATGTTTCTCTACGTCTACGTCTTATCTTCAGACAACGGTGGTTGTTGAAGAAGCCCTTACTCATGTTTCACCTTATGGCTTGCGGAACTGAACTTTAAGAACCATTCCTGAAGTTGGAGTTTGGGACTTTGCCACACACACACACAAAGAGTTTAGTTTTGGGGTTAACGTTCAAGGTTTAACATTTTTGAATTCTAACATACTAACATTTTTACTTTTATTTTACGTATGGTCATAAGTAGTGATTAATAAAATAGTTTTTAACACTGAATCATGCTCAGTGTGTTTCTTTTGTTGCTGGTTCGTGACAATAGAACATAGAATGATTACAGCACAATTCAGGGCCCTTCGGCCCACAAAGCTGTGCCGAACATGTCCCTTACCCTAGAAATTACTAGGCTTACCCATAGCCCTCTATTTTTCTCAGCTCATGTACCTATCCAAAAGTCTCTTAAAAGACCCTATCATATCTGCCTCCACCACCGTTGCCAGCAGCACATTCCATAAGTTTGAAATAGGGATGAGCTCATTTGAATGCAGAATTGATTGGAAGTTAATGAAGCCTGTCAAATTAGTGAAAAGAATACATAACAGCTTAGAAATTCCTTTGCACAAGTCCAAGAAAAAATCCAAGTTCTGTGCAATTGATAATTGAATTAAACTACAGTAGATCAATTTTGCATACATTTATGGGCATCTTTGCATCCTTTGGGAAACTTGACCTAACTTTTGGCATGATTTTTATTTACCCCAGCACCTTTTTATCTGGTATGTATCTGCCCAGTTTCTGTTCTCTTTCTGTTCTCAAGAACTCAAATTCTGTCACTTCATTTCACACCCCTTCCCCTCCAACTACACTCACAGGACTGTCTCCCCTCTTCCCTGTGACCACATTGGCCGTCCCCCACCCTGACCAGCTCCCACCTCTGACATTGCAATGACTGACCAGTACCAGAAATGGTTGTGATCGCCAGGACAAAACATTTTCTTTCTCATTCACTACTCCCAACTCTCCAGCTCCTACTGACATTCTCACTCTCTCTTCTATTAATATTCTCATTACACATCCTAAACAGACATGAAGGAGGAGAGTTAGGGATGAGCAAGAGGTTTGGTTTGTTGGGGGAGTTTTATTCCAGAGCTTGTGACCTGAGCAGCTGAAGGTACTGCTGCCATTCATGGAGCGATGGAAACCAGAGGAATGATGAGATTTTAAGGATATTTTCAGAGGGAGACCCTTGCAGTGGCTTTGAGGCCATTCGGGGCCCATTTGGATTCAGTTGTGTCCTTGCTCACCATGAAACTTTGCATCATTTATATTTTTAGTGCCTTCATTATCATTACAGGCACCAGTAATAATACTACAGGCACAAAAAATACAAACGGTGCATGAAGTGTGTATAAGGTCCTCAAGGAATGTACATGTACAGGAATGAACACTTTCAACAGCAAAGACAAGCCCACTAAGGAGTTAACAGATTGCTGTGTTCAGCATTAAACTAACTGACATAAAACAGAATAGGACGCACTTTTTAATGCCAAGCAATGTCCACACTAACTTCCAAACTTTCATAGGTTCTAGATTCCTTTTGCTGCATCGATGGCTTCAGTGCAGGTTACTATTTCAAACGTCATTCCTATAACTCAGGTCAACTTATCAAGTTCTGATGAGGTACTCCCTCCTGGGCCATGGATACGTTTGCTCACATAGTCACTGTACCTAGGTGAGTCACTTTAGTGCTGCTAACCCTGTCTGTTGTTCGCCCAGACTCTCCACCAGTTCTGAAATAATTAACAAAGCATAGTGGAGTTCTTTTGGTGGAGTAGGTTTGAAGGTTCCCCTAATTTGACTCTCTTGCATCCTCCACCTCTGGTTTAAGGACCATGTTTTCAGCATGGCTCGTTTTTCAATACTTCTTACATATCTTCCAATTGCTGGAATGTGCCAGGAGCCGTGAGGTAATGTTGCAGCTCTGTAGAACTCTGGTTAGACCACACTTGGAATATTGTATTCAGTTCCGGTCACCTCATTATAGGAAGGATATGGAAGCTTTAGAGAGGGTGCAGAGGAGATTTACCAGGATGCTGCCTGGATTGGCGAGCATGTCGTATGAGGATAGGTTGAGAGAGCTAGGGCTTTTGTCTTTGGAGAGAAGGAGGATGAGAGGTGACTTGATGGAGGTGTACAAGATGATAAGAGGCATAGATCGAGTGGACAGTCAGAGACATTTCCCCAGGGTGAAAATAGCTAACACGAGGGGACATAATTTTAAGGTGATTGGAGGAAGGTATAAGGGGGATGTCAGAGGTAAGTTTTTTTACACAGAGAGTGGTGGGCTTGTGGAACGCACTGCTGGCAGAGGTTGTGGGGGCAGATACATTAGGGACATTTAAGGACTCTTAGATTGGCACATGAATGATAGAGAAATGGAGGGCTATGTGGGAGGGAAGGGTTAGATAGATATTAGAGTAGGATAAAATGTTGGCACAACATTGTGGGCCAAAGGGCCTGTACTGTGCTGTAGTCTTCTATGTTCTATGAGACTATGAGGCTGTTACACTGAACAGAGAAGGAAATGAAGTGATTGCTCTGGAGAGGGTGCAGAGGAGATTCACCAAGGTGTTGCCTGGATGGAGGGTCTTAGTTATGAGGAGAGACTGGATAGGCTGGGTTTGTTTTCCTTGGAGCAGTGGAGGCGAGGCTGGGGGCGGACAAGAAAGAGGTGTACAAAATTATGAGGGGCATAGATACTTTCCCCGTAGCAAAGTCATCTATAATCAGAGGGCATGGGTTTAAGGTAAGGAGTAAGAGGTTTAGGGGGAATTATAAGGAAGATTTTTTTCACCCAGATAGTGGTTGGAATCTGAAAAGCATTGCCTGAGAGAGTGGTGGACTCAGAGACTCTCACAGCTTTTAAGAAGTATCCATCTAAATGAGCTCTTGAATTGCCAAGGCACAGAAAGCTACAGACAAAGTGTTGGTAAATGGGACCAGTATTGAGGGAACAAGGATTGGCATGGACAGGGTGGGCCGAAGGGCTTGTTTCTATGCTATATCACTCTACGACTAATTAGTGTAACATTTGAATTGTTTGTGGTTTCTCTGTGACATATTCCAGAATTTTGGAAATAGTGCTAAAACATATGCATGGCCATTTCACAACATTATCAATGAGGTCTGACTCATAACTGAAAGCAAAAGGACTTCACAGGTGAGTCAGGAGAACCGGAGGCCTTACTTAAGGGAAGCAAAGACTTTCAAACTGGAATCTTCCTCAGATTTATTTACAACATAAAAGGAGGCCATTTCACCAATCAAGTCTATCCTGATTCTCAGAACAATCCCATTCTCCCACTTACTTTCCACTGAACTATTCTTTCACAGGTCCATTAACACCCCCATGGTTGTCCCAACAGCTGCCTACACTAAGGGATACTGTTACAGTGGCCAATCAATCTACTAATCAGCTGGTAGGTGGAAGGAACCTGGAACAGCCAGGGCAAAAATACAAATTCTACACAAACAGCACTGGAGGTCAGAATTGAACCAAGATCACTTAAATTGAGAGATAGCTGTCCAGCCTGCAGCACCACCATTCCATGTGGTAATTGTGCAGTTATTTGCTCATTTTCATCATCAATGATGCACATAAGATGTTAGGCAATTGGTTTAGAGATGTCTAAAC
Source organism: Pristis pectinata (assembly GCF_009764475.1). Classification (NCBI taxonomy): domain Eukaryota; kingdom Metazoa; phylum Chordata; class Chondrichthyes; order Rhinopristiformes; family Pristidae; genus Pristis; species Pristis pectinata. Next base: position 97,907,332 of record NC_067410.1, on the reverse strand, counting down.
ACAATTTGTTTCAACATCACTGACCTTTGGGGACTGACCACTTGCACTTGATGTAACCTACCCCAATGGAATGGAAAATAAAAAAATATATATACTGCAGACAGGAAACCTGAAATAAGAGCAGAAACTGCTGGAAACACTTAAAATTGCAGGCAGGCAGCATGTGTGAAAAGAGACACAAAGTTAATATTTTAAGTCAAAGACTTAATAAGAAGAGGAACAGTGAGAAGCAAGTTAGTTTTAAGTTACACACAGGGCAGGGAAGAGGGGGGATAGGATAAAGGGAATATCTCTGATAGGGCGAGGTCAGGGTTGTTGTGGTGATGCACTGTTTATGAAACCATCTGGTTGATAGATTAATGAAGGAAGTTGGAGGGAGGAGGAACAAAGAACAAACAACAAACAAAGAGACTTGTGAAACCTGTGAAATGCAGGTCAAAGCTGCTGCAGAGAAGTCAAACCAAAAGGATGATGTTGGAAATGTCCAGCAGGCCAAGTGTCAGTGGAGAGAGAAAAAGTGAGTTAGTATTACAGGTAGATAATGTTACAGCAGAACTGGTCAGTTCTGATACAAACAGAGAAAGCACATTACCAGAAATTGTAGAATTCGATATCAAGTCCTGAAGGCTGCAACGTGCCCAGACAGAAAATGAGCTGTTGTTCCTCAAGGTAACATTGGGCTTTGGTGGAACAATGCAGGGGGAGGCCACAGGGAGATAGGAGAGTGAAGTGACAGGCAACTGTGAGCTAAGGGTCACCCCTGCAAACTAAACAGAAGTGCTTCACAAAGCAGTCACCCAAGATATATTTTATTCTCCAGTGCAGAGGAGACCACAATGTCAGCACTGAGTAGTGCACTAGATTGGAAGAAGTCGAAGTGAATCACCTGAGAGGACTATCGCCCCTGATGGTGGGAAAGGAAGAGGTAAAAGAGCAGGTGCTGCATCTCCTGTGGTTGCATGGGAAGTGTTGTGAGAATGGGAGTGTGGAGATAGAAGAGCAGGCCAGGGAGTCACCGAGGAAACAATTCCTTAGGAATACTGAAAGGGGATGAAAAGACATGTCTGATGATGGAATCTCATCGGAATTTGAAAAGCACTGCCTGAGAGCATGGTGGAGTCAGAGACTCTCACAACAGTAGTGTAGCTGTTAGCATAATGCTATTACGGTGCCAGTGATCTGGGTTCAATTCCAGCCGCTGTCTGTAAGGAGTTTGCACGTTCTCCCCGTGTGTCTGCATGGGTTTCCTCCGGGTGCTCCGGTTTCCTCCCGCTTTCCAAAGATGTACGGGTCAGGAAGTTGTGGGCATGCTATGTTGGTGCCTGAAGTGTGGTGACACTTGCGGGCTGCCCCCAGAACACTCTATGCAAAAGATGTATTTCACTGTGTGTTTCGATGTGCATGTGACTAATAAAGGTATCTATCTATCTAACCCTTAAGAAGCATCTATCTAGATGCACGCTTGAGTTACTAAGGCGTAGAAGGCTACAAACCAAGCGTTTGTAAAAGGGACTAGTATAGCTGGAACTGAAGGATTGACATGGACAGAAATTGCAAAGAATAATCCATTTAATGTGGAGGCAGGTGGGTGGAAAGCGAGGACTGAGGGACTTCTATCCTCACTCTGTCGAGAAGGAGAGGGGATGATGTTAGAGTTGTCAGAAATAGATAAGAAGCCATTAAGAACTCTGTCAACAATGGTAGTGGGGAAGCTAATAACACAGGAAGAAGGAAGCCACTTCAGAGGTAAATATGTGGAAAGTCTCGTCATCAGGGCAGATGTAATGGAGATGGAGGAACAGAGAGAATGAAGTCCTTAAGCAGGCAGGGTGGAAGGGTGTATGGTTCAGGTAGCTATGGGAGTCTGTGGGCTTGTAATGGATCTTCAACACTAATCGCTCCCACAAAGATACAAAATACAGAAAGGGGAGGGAAGAGTCCACATATCCCACAAAAAAGGCACAGCTTGGGCCCACGCAATCTCCTTTAGTTACACATTTGATCTGACAAAGTGAGTGGAGTTGTGGAGAAATTGTTCCATGTAAGAATGAGTGCATTGGTGGATGGGAATTAGTTGGGCCTCTGTTCAGAGAAGAAGAGGGTGGCCCTCAGACCATCCTGGTGTTGGATGGAGGTGTTGAGATATTGTAATTGCATAGTAAAGATGAGCTGGTTGGGGACAAAAAATTTTAAATCGAGCTGCCTCAGTAAAGCAGCCAGTGTAATCAAAGACTCCCCCCCCCCCGACATTCCCTCTTCTCCCCCCTCCCATTGGGCAGAGGATACAAAAGCCTGAAAGCACATACCACCAGGCTCAAAGACAGCATCTATCCCACTGTTATAAGACTATTGAACAGTTCCTTAGTACAATAAGATGGACTCTTGACCTCACAATCTACCTTGTTTGACCTTGCACCTTATTGTCTACCTGCAATGCACTTTCTCTGTAACTGTGACACTTTACTCTGCATTCTGTATTCTTGACCCAAAACACTGACCACCCCTCTGCCTCCACAGATGCTACTCGACCCACTGATTTCCTCCAGCAGTTTGTTTTTTGCTCCAGATTACAGCATCTGCATTCTCTTGTGTCTTACTATCATTCGATATTGTCTCCACTTTGTAGCCTTCTAAGGTACTTCAACTGATTAATGTGATAATATACTCTAGGCTCTAATCAAACTGTCATTTCAATAAATTTGGTTCAACCTCTCATCTGTTCTCAGCGATAATTTAAAATTGATCACACTTCAACTACGGGAGAACCAGGTTTACACAGTTGAATGATACAATAAAATGAGGATATCAGATCATCAACCTTGTGCCAGCTGTTTAGGCCAGGATATGCTAAAATGGGCCTGAAATGTTAACTTAATTTTTCTTTCCACAGATGCCACCCGACCTGATTGTTTCTAACACTTTATGTTTTTATTGTGTGGCCTCACTTCATTTAAATAACAAATTGCTTTTTCATTCTTCCTTGTGAAGTGGATAATGTCACTTTTTCCCACACTATACTCTGGCCAGCAACTTTCAGATCCCCAATAAAAACAGTAAATACTGGAAAAACTCAATCCCACAAATGCAGCCTGACTTGATGAGTTTTCCTAATATTTTCAGTTTTTATTTCAGATACATTGGACTGTATGTGCATGTGCTAAGTTTGGGCAGTAGAAACTGACGTCCATTCATCTTGAATCTTCTCATCGTTGGACCAAGATCTCGTTCTCTCCAAGACCAGGTGGTAGCTGGTATCTAATGCCCATCCCACATTAAAAGAATTGATGTACTAAATAGAAGCAAGTCATCTTCAACCCCAAGAGATTGCCTAAGAAGAGAGCTGGGATGAAATATAAAAATATACCCTTGGTTTTATGTACAAGTCATTGCAATGCAACATAGAAAGTCGTATATAGATGGCAGAGGGGTTGCAAACATAAGATGACCATGCCATGCAGAGGCTCAACCTTTTAGCCCTGAATTGGAAAATATAGACGCTCCCTTTGGAAGCTGCGTTGGAAGCCGGGCGGAAGCGGCGCTGACGTCATCGTGTTAGGGACCGTCTCCATTTGTGACCGAGAAAGCGAAGCAGAGACACACAGCGGTTCAGGGGCCTTAGCTGAGCGGGGAGACCACCGCCTACGGCCTTGACCGAGCGAAGAGATCGCATCTCGGGGCCTTGCCTGCGTGGGGAGCTGCTACCCGCTGTGGCTGCCGTGGACGGGCCGGGCTGGGCCGAGCCGAGCCTGGAGGCCGTAAGGCCCTTGTGAGGAGCGGAGCAAGGCCGGGCAAGCGGAGCATCCCACGGGGGCAGGATGAGCGAGAGTGGCAAGAGGAAGAGGAGGAAGAGTTTAAACCCCTCGCGTTATTCAGGTATAGGTTGTAGGGGGAGAGCTAAAGGCTCAGGATTACAAATAAACCCGGGGTGGGGGGGGGCTGTGAAGAACAGTGGACTGGAGGGAAGAGGGGGGCAGGACAGTATATCTGGGGGGGTAGGGGGTAGGGACAGGGCTGTGGGAGTTGGGGGGATTGCCATATGAGTGGGGCTGGAAGCGGAATATGAGGGTGGGGAGGGTGGGAGGGGCGCGGGGGGGAAGTGGAGGTGGATGGCGTTGCATGGACTCGGGTTGGCAGGTATTGGGGTGCGTAGGAGTCATGGTTTGAGGTTTGCCTGCTTGGCCTGAACTGAGGGTGGGGGCTGGTCCTTGGCCCAGGAGGTGAGGGTGGGAGATAGCAAGTAGTCCCCAGAAACTGGACCCTGTTCGGTGGGGGTGGGTCAGTGTCCCAGAAAGTGGAGATGGGTAGGTGGCAGCTGGGGAAATAGAGCCAGCAATGGTGGGTCTCCTACTCAATACTTTCCTGTGGTTAGTTAGTCTCCGTTGACAAAAACAAATATCTTCCAAAGGCTACAGAAGAGGAGCACATTAAAAAAAAAGAGCTTTGAGTAGCCTGAAGACAACTATCCAAATTTCCAAGTAGAATAAGCACTTGTGCGAAGCAGTAGAATAGTGACTTCCCATATGTATTCATTTTCAGGAAAACTTTGATAGGCAATCTACCCTTGATAGGATTCATTCTCAAAGTATTATTGTCTCTTTTTCAGGGTTTGACTCCACAGTTGAAGATGAAGGGGAAAGCAGTCCCGAACACTGTACAAATTCAAGTGATTCACAAGGTAGGATAAAATTGTTAATGAAGAATATTTGTGAGTATTGTCTTTCCATGAGATGAAATTTTGCACTCCCTCTGTTATTCTCAATTGTATTTTTGTGATTGTGGAAGGGAAATAAAAACTGGATGCTTCTCAATTACAACAATTCTGGGAAAGACGCACACTACAAACCAAAAGAAGCCAGTGAAACCTGAGAGATTTTTTTTTCCTTTCTCCCTTTCCCAAAATTTTCTCACTGAATCATTGTTTTGTAGCAGTGCATCATGCTGGGGTATATTTCTAACATTGTTGGCACTTCTCTGGATTCTGTGCGTGAATCAAGATAATGGTGGGGTTGGCTTTCAGATTACTGCCCAGGTATAAAAGTATTATTGCAGAATGGCAACCTGTTTTAGAAGTATGGAGCATTGACACGGCTGGTAGAGTACCGCCCCACAGCGCCAGTGATCTGGGTTCAGTCCTTGAATGCTGTCTGTGTGGAGTTTGCATGTTCTCTCTGTGACTGTGTGGCTCTCCTCCTAATGCTCCACATTGCCAAAGCCATGTAGCTTGGTAGATTAATTGACTACTGTAAATTGCCCCCAGTGTGTAGGTGGGTGGTAGAATCTGGAGGCACTTGATGCGATAATGGGGAAAATAAAATGGGATTAATATTGGATTGGTGTAAAAAGGTTCTTGATGTTCGGTGCAGACGCAGTAAGCCAAAGGGCCTGCTTCTGTGCTGTATGACTCTACAACTCTAAAAGTCATGCTGTTTTCACATTAATTTTTAAAACATTATCTTTGTCCCACTTCCCCTTGATTGCCACTGACTGTTGTGGGGTATGGGTTTGTTCTTAAAAATTTGGAGAGGAGACATAGGATGGATCTTACAAAATAAAGTCTTAAACACATCAGAATATTTCCTGTTTGCTTTTCAGACCTTTATATGACAGTGAGACCAATAAACACTGTTTTGAAAGGAACTAACAAGAGGCAGTGCGGGATTGAAAACTGGAGCCTTTTTAATGACCAAGATGGAAAATTCAACACTTACCACTCTGAACAGAATATTTCTCTCTCCAATAAGCACCAGGATGATACAACAGAAAGTTCAGTTAGTGATGGTTCTGAGAGACGGGACAAATCTCCTTGCATGGGAATTCTTTACCAACACAAGTGGCCTCTGCGAAAACCATCCTGTGACGGACTCTACAGCTGTGATCACTGTGAATTCAACAGCAAGTACCCGCTGGAGCTGAAGCAGCATGTTATTCTCAGGCACACAGACACTCTGTCCAACATCTGCCCAGTCTGCAAGCGTGAATTCCTAACATACAGTCTGCTCCATAAGCACTTGCAGGCCCACGAAACAGAGGAGCCAAGTGCTTGTCAGCTATGCAGCCACAGTGCTGAAAACCCAAGGGAGCTTGAGTTACATGTAGCAGATGCCCACATTGGTGAGTATCTGTACTGGTGTGAGCAGTGCAACATTCACTTTTGCAGTACCAGCGAGCTCCACCTGCACCTGCAGCAACATGATGGTGATGAGGAGTACCTCTGTCAGTTCTGCGAGTATGGCACGGGTGATGCTGCTGAGCTGCATGGCCATGTCCTTGCTGAACATGCGTACAGCCTCATGGAGATGAATGACACCTCTGAAGATGGACTTCACGGAGCAGCTGGTTTCCTGAGTAAAGTGTGCTTTGACCGGGACCGAAATTTCTTTATATGTCAGTCCTGTGGCTACAGGAGCCGGCTGTACGCCAATGTCAACAGGCATGTAGCGATTGAACATGCTCGGTTCTTTCCATACGTGTGTGATGATTGTGGGAAGGGGTTTTGCAACACAGCCGAATATGACAAACACTTGAACTTGCACACATCTCAGGAGATCTATTTGTGTCAGTACTGTGATTACTCTACTGAGCAAATCGCAAACCTCCAAGCGCACATAGATGTGGGCCACACTGCTGCTCTACCGTACAAATGTGAGATGTGCATGTTGAGATTTGCAAGCAACAGTGAGCTCATGTGGCATCTTGCTAAACACAAACAGAACAATGAACTGCAATTGTATCAGGTTTATGACTAAACATCTTTTAAACTTGGAATCTTGTCTATAAGTGTAGAATCTCAAACAAAAAGGTGAGAAACACAATTAGTTTTTTTATGTTTGGAAGAATACCATGTAATTCATCACAAGCCCTTCTGATTGCCATGAATTTTGTCCAGTGTTTTACCCTGTGCATTAAGTGAGCTTATGCAGTCAGCTTCATGGGTAACTTAATTTAAAGTTGTGTAGCATTTTGAATTTTGGTCAAATTTTGGTGATTGTAGCATGGTGCGTGAAGGTTGAGATCATTCCAAATCCCAACACATTACAAATGTGAACATTTTAACATTGTAAAATTTAACTAAATATGGAGTCTTTGTTCTTGTATCCAGAAAGTAGAAATGGCTGGGGGTAGAGTTTCTGCATTGGATGCAGTTGGTGATCTAGATGCCATTTCCACTAGTTTTATTTTCTCAAGTTTCTCCTCAAATTTATTTAAGTATCATCAGATACAGCACAGTATTTCAGTGGGAGCTTCTTAAAATTTTGCTTTAAATTATGTTCTTTTATTATGGTTGAGTGGTAACTTAATGCAGATTCATTAATATGGCTGCGGATTTAAGACAAAAATAAGCATTTTAATCTGTTTCTTTACCACCTGCAAGTAACTGGGTTCTAAGCAATTAACCATTTATAAAAGTAGCCAGAATCATTTGTTGGTTGTAATGTTGTACATAAGTTGGTCTTTAATAAATTGCTGTGCTCAAAATCATATACAACCTGTGCATTATAGCTCTATACTGAGCACCAGCTTAATTTTAAAAGCTGTCTCAAAGGCCCATAAATGGAACCAATTGGCAGAAGCTCACAGTAGTGATTAATTTGTCCTGTAGGTGTGACCCATTTTGTGGGCAGTATTGGCTTATAGTGCAGTGATTTTTAAACTAGCACCAAAGCTTGCAAAAACTAGATTTTGGCTAGTCCTAATCTGCTCTTGGCTTTCCTTGTTTTAATACTAACTTGGCAGTATTGTGATATACAGACTAGCACAATTGAGCAGAGATTCCAGGCCCATCTTCCTGTAAAATCATGGGGTGCCTTCAGATTACTTCAAGCTTCTACTTTTCCATTGGTCTTGATTTGGGAAACAGGACGTATGCATGTTTGTGGTCGTTGCATTGATGAAAAAGGAATGAGTGTTGGCAAATATAAGATTAAATGAAAGAAGTGAACCTCAAATCAGATCATGGAGTAATTTTGGTGATGTTGTTCGCAGGCTATCCTTCTAACCAAAAATAGCAAATAGGGTACTGCTGGGGCGGGGTTTGAATAAATTTGTAGGATTATGGAACAATATTACATAATTCCATCTCAACAATATTTAATTATCCCAGGAGTGATAACAAAACTTGTGTTGTCTTATTACATAAAACTAATTATTCCGATCCATCAGTGCTATTTTTTTCTGTTTAGTGATACTCTACCCTTCTATTTTTCTAGACATCTTAGGAATCATTTTTCTGCCAATGCAGAGACATGTCATTTTGTGTCCTTTACCAGCCACCTCAATACTACAGTTGCACCATTAAGCATAAAGTTCCTTTACCAAAGGCTCACTTTGTAACTAGTGACCTGTGCCCTGCTATTTGAGAATAGGGATAGAGTGCATTCTTGTATAGTACATGTCCAGTGCATCTCTAACTCGCTTTCTTTTTTTAACTTTCCATACACACTTCATAAGCTTACTGCTGAAAAACAGTTGTGCAATGTGAAACATTTTTTTTTCTTCCTTGGGGGTGGTGGTGGAGTTTAAGAAGCATCATTTCTAGTGGAGGGAAATCATTTGGATTTGGTCACATCTTTATAGAGAATCAAAGCTAAATTAAAGTAAATCTACTTTAGGCCAATGACCTGCATTTTCCCCCTGTGTGTGCCCCCTTGGTGTAAGTGTGAAATGGTGCTTCCTAAACAAAATTCAGATGGTCAGAATGTACCTTCACTGTGTGGATGCAATGGTAATATACGTACTCATAAAGAATGTCTGCCTCTAGTGGCTTCAGGGGGTTCACCAGAGCATTTAGGGTAGTTTTATGGTCATTTTCTATAAGTTGCTGACAGTCATTTATTATTTATTTTGATGGGATTTAGTTCACAGGCTGTAGTGTAGTATGACGGACCTTGTACCACTGTTTATAAAGTGGTTTGGGTAAATTTTGCTTTCTTCCTCTAAATTGCATATTGATATGATTAAGTGAGCTAATTGTACAGTGATGGAGTAAATGATATCACTTTTGAAATAAACTTCAGCGCAGTTGGACATTATGGTTACTATGATTTGTTGTATTCAGTGTGATTATGCTGTTACACATACAATGTATTCAATTTGCCTTTAGATTCTTTACATTTATATGGAAAAGTAACCCATTCTTAAGGATTTGGTGTTACATACCTACACAATTGTGTACTTAATTGAGCTGAATTGAATCATGCATGTACTGTGCCAAATCAGGTATGGGAAGTTAGTTCTTTAACAAAACGTGGGACAAAACCATAAACTCATTTAAAATACTATTTTCATTACCAGGACCTCGGATCAGCCTAGCTTACACCTTCCTATTTTCTAAAGCTGGGCAAGATTTTACAAAGAGCAAGTCCAGCTCCATAAGTATGAGTACCCATCACAAAGTGAATCATAATTTACTAGTTGGGCAGAAGCCAGAAGAATAACCAGTACAGAAAATGAAATTATCGCACAAAAATAATGCTCTTATGATGGGTACTGCCAACAGAAAATGTTCTTGGCACTGACACCATTTAATGTGAAGAGAAAAAAGTTCATCAAATCATTTATTTTGAGTTGTTTACTCTCTGCAGTAAAAACTGCAGAGTAACAATTGGAGTCAGTTTTAGAGAATTCAAAACCAGTATGGCATTTACAGTTTAAGCACAGACCATGCACAGTAATTTTATCTGAATGTGATTGACTGCATCTGTGAATATATTAAAACTATGTTTAAAAAAAAGTGTCAACTTGTATTGAAAATCCAATTCAAAATCTGACTTGCAGTAGTTAACAGAAGACTGGAATGTTTTTATTTGCCATAATGTTTTAGTTGAGCTAAAAATTTGCTGGTTAAAAATCTGACCCTCCCCAAAGTTACAGAAAATTTCAATTTGTACACTTCTGAGTGACTATCAAATTCAGCTGGAATTTTATCTCGTAGATACTGGCTGGACGAGCTGACAAACATGATTTGATCTTGTTAGATTAAATTGCTGATGTAATTTTTATTCCCAAATGTAATCATTTTGCTATCCAGCTAGGAGAAAAAAATAAATCTTTTAATACACATCCATGAAAGTATTATGTAAAACTTCGTATGATGCAGTGATTCATTGTAACTTAACACACATCCTCTGGAATCACATTTACCTTTGAAGGGGAAGCTTAATGTTGTAGTGGAAATGATGTGTAAAGTTATTGATGAAGGAAGTGCTATAAATTTTGAAATAAACCCTGCCAGCTTGGTTACTGATCTTTGGTTACTTTCATTATATTAAGCGATTATACTCTCAAACTCTCAAACACACAATATGCAAAATGTAAATCTGGATTTTCACAGAGTCATGGATTCTCTTGAATTTCTGTTGAAAAGTGACAACTGCCTTACGCCATTAAAGTATTTGATAACTGAAACACTTCAGATAACTTGTACATGCAATATTACTTGACAGAGTTTGTAAATATCTGGCAAGTATCTTGTAATTATTTTTGTACACCTCTGCTTTTGATTGTGTTTAAATGACAGAAGGCATGTAAAATATTGTAGCATTGCATAGCAATCTATCAAAGTAACTGACAAAGTGGTGGTATAGGTATTTTCAGTGTGAGCAGGAATTAATGCTGTACTTATTGTGGAAGCTATATTGTAGTACTATAAGATTGTGGTATTAAAATAACTTTTGCACTTTGACATGATTCTTCATTTTAATTACCACAGTCAGTTTAGAAGTTCTACATTGTTGTTGCTCCTTTCAAATATTTGCTTATCACAGTGTATTCATAAAGTGCCATTATTATAGCTAAACACTCCAAGGTGTTTCATAGAAATGTTATCAAACAAAATGTGACCAAGCTACATGAGATGTTAGGGCAGATGATGAAAGACTTGGTGTATTCTGGAAGAGAATAAAGAGAGATATAGAAAGCTGCAATGTGGTGATTACCATTTTATTTTGTGATGCTGTCAAGAGAGGAATAAATATTGGTTGGGAAGATAACTGCTGGTCTTCTTTGAAATAGTGCGATGGGATCTTTTCTAGCTAAGATTTGGCTTTGATTTAATAGCACATGTGGGGGGAAAAATTCACCTCTGACAATGCAGGATTCCCTAAGTATTGCACACTCAGTGTAGATCATTGTGCATGTTTCTGGAATAGAAATATGGGTCCAAGTGCTACCTCATGAGCTTTGACTAATACCATAAAGCTGAGACCCACTTGCTGGTCCATGTGCTGTATGACTGAATAAACATTGCAAAATGGATGTGCAACCAGAAGTTCAGAAACTGATCTAAGTTATGTGCCCTATGTTATAAAGAACAATAGCATGGGCAGAAAGGTACCTATATTTGCTTGCCGAAATAGCCATTGGCCATGTGGGAAGACAAGAAATAGGAGCAAGAATAGGCCATACAGATCTTGACCCTGTTATGCCATTCAATATGATTTTCTATTTTTTTTAAATCTGCTTTTTTGCCCCCATCTGCATATTTCTTGATGTCCAAAATGTCCACATATCAAACTAAAAAAAAAGGTAATTAAGCAATATGCCATGCACTTCAAAAGACACCTTGGTCTGTGTTAAGTCAGCTGATGTATCCAGGCCAACAATTAATGAAAAATTGAATCTCGTATCAGGACAATGAAGCACACTCCAAGCCAATGAAGTACTCTTGAAGGCTGGCTCCCGTTTGAGAAAGTGAGTGTAGAGATGGGGAGGAGGTGTCTCACTGGCCCTTACAGTACTAGCAGAGGACACCCTATTTCTCACATCATTCTGCAGACTGGGTACCTGACCATCAAGGGTCGAGCCTGGGCCAAGCTGCTTGGCTCAGTATTTGTCCTGATTTTTGAAATACAATGCCGGCAGTGGATCAATATCGTGAGCCAAGCATCTCTGAAGGTGACAATGGGGGGTGGAATAAGATGATTAAGAAGGAATTTAGCTTCATTAGCTAGGGCATAGAATATAAAAGTAGATCAATTATGACATAACTTTATAACATATTGGTTAGACCACAGCTGGAGTTCTGGTCACCACATTTTAGGAAGAATGTGATTGGACTGAAGAGAGTGCAGTGGAGATTCACCAAGACTTTGCCTGGATTACAGCATTTCAACTATGAGAAGAGCTTGGAAGGGCAAGAGTTTATTCTCTATTGAGCAGAGGAGGCGGAGGGATGAGCTGACGGGGGTAGACAATTATAAGGTAGTAAGAAGCTTTCCCCGATGGTAGAGGTGCCTTAAACCAGATGGCATAGGTTTAAGGGGTAGGAATATTTAGAGAGGATTTTAGGAAGATTATTTTTCATCCAGAAGGTGGTCGGAATCGGGAACGCTCCTGTGAGAAGCACTGAGAGAAGCGCCTGAGCTCGTTGGGATGACCAGAATCTGCGGGCGGGGAATCAGAATCCGACGGCCCTTGAGGACCCGGACACCTCTCCGTGAGACACCGCACGGAAACGGAAATACGCGGCGGGGGTTCAGCCGGTTGGCGGGAGTTTGCCGGCGCCTCCTCAGCCCCGGTGAACGGTCGGGAGGCCGGAGCGGAGCGGCTGGGACCCCGGCCCATCACCCGCCCCGCGGCCACAGTCCGGCCCGCTCACCGCCCCGGGCCCGAGGCAGGTTGGTCGATTGGTCACCCGTCTTCTGCCGGATGGTGGGAGGGGTGGGTACTGGGGGCACTGGGTGCTGGGGGGAGGGGTGGGTTCTGGGGGTGCTGTGGGGGAGGGTGGTGGGGTACTGGGGGCACTGGGTGCTGGGGGGAGGGGTGGGTTTCTGGGGGTGCTGGGGGAGGGGTGGGTACCTGGGGTGCTGGGGGGAGGGGTGGGTACTGGGGGCACTGGGTGCTGGGGAGGGGTGGGGCACTGGGGGCACTGGGTGGAGGGGTGGGTACTGGGGCACTGGGTGCTGGGGTGGGTACTGGGGGCACTGGGTGCTGGGGAGGGGTGGGTGCTGGGCGCCCTGAATAGTCGGGGAGGAAGAGTGATTACTGGAGAAACTGGATGCTTCAGGGTGGGAGGTGTGGTTCCTGGGGGTGGTCACTGGTGGCATGGGGTGCCTGGGGTGGTGGTTACTGGGGTAAGGGGTGCTCAGGGGTGGTGGTTACTGGGGGGGATTGGGTTCCTGGTTGGAGCACATGGTGTTGTTTATGGGGTCAGGGGATGCTTTAGCTAGACAGTACAGTTACTGGGGTCGGGCAGCTGTAAAAGTGGGGCTCATTGTGTATTTACTGGGTTCAGGGCACCAGTGGATGTGAGGGTTGGGAGTGGGAGGTATTGTAGTTGAAGGTCCAGGTTCAGTGGATGCTCTGGCTGGTACAGTAGTTACTGGGGTCAGGTCGCCAGTGGATATGAGGGTTGGGATTGGGACACACTGTAGTTTATGGGATCAAGGGTTATTGGATGCTCTGGCTGGCTGTACAGTTATTGGCATCGGGCAGAGTGTACAGTTAGTTGGAAGTCCAAAAAAAACTGCAGATGCTGAAAATTTGAAACAAAACTGAAAATGCTGGAAACACTCAGTCAGGCAAGACTTTAAAGAAGTGTCTTTGACCTGAAACGTTGACTTTGTTTCTCTTTCTGTAGATGCTGTCTAACCTACTGAGTATTTCCAGCATTTTCTGTTGTTTTGTGGTCTTGGTTTGGTGGTTGGTTGGTTGATTTATGTGGAACAGTCTGCAGTTGCTAGGGCTCATCAGTGGATACTGTAGGAATTAGGAATCACTTTGTTAAATAATTCCTGGATTGTGGGTGCTGCTGGGAATGGTAGTATTTATTATTTAGTTCTCATTAGTCATTCGCAAACAAAATGTGTTTTTGAAAAAAATCCATCCGCAGTTTATCTTGAAGCTATAGAGAGTATCACCATACACTGCCTCCGCAACATATTTCTAGATGTTTCCTGGACTTACCATATAGAAAAACTACCTAAATCATGTTTATTCCCAGGATTGCTTCATTTGCATAACTGGCCTCTGACCTGGCCTGGCAATCTAGGAGTGAATTGCATTGATGTTGGGCTGCTGGTACATTTTGGCCAGTGAAGAACATTGTTCTGTTCTTTAAAACAGATTAAGGAACCACCTGACCCTTTCAGACAGTTAGATTTTCTGGTCACTCTTGTATTGTCTGCTGAGACTCTCTGGTGGAACATTTATCCCTTTGACTCAATTTGGGGGATTCAAGACTCATTCGCCAAAAATGCAACATTCATCACAGTGTGAAGGTTATGTATTTCACATGTGATGTTAAAGCAAATTCTCCTCTATCCTCTCAGAAGCACAATCTCATCACCCTGTTCCAAAGTAGAGCAGCCAATATTCAATATTTTGTTTTAAAAATGGACCTGATTCATCTGGTCTTTATACAGTTGCTGTGTGGGACTTTACAGTGCACAGATTGACTTTTGTGTTTCCTACTTGACTGCTTAGAGTACTTCGGAATTTTCAGAATGTTAAAATTACTATATAAAGGTTTTTGATTCTTTTAACAATTTTATTTACTTGTTTCAAATTCTTAAAGCCATCATATTGAGATTTAAACCGGTATCCTGTAGTTTATAAGTTCACATCACTAGAAATTTAGATGGATGCCTATTGTACTACCATACTCTTTCATGGCAGACAAAAAGGTGAATTGTCCTACAAATTGCAGTGCTGGACGTCCCAACTGTTTGATTTCAAATCGTGTTGGTAAGGGGCATTCAGTTTGGAAATCAGAGCAATAGAAGGAAATGTAGAAATGGGAAAATCTGAAATATTTTGCAAAATGTAACGTGCATCATTTGCCAGAAGAAAAACAGACTTTTCTTGCCCATGGGCACCTCCACAAACTTTCTTGTTCATTAATCTGAAGTATAATTACAGTTTTATAGGAAAATACAGCAGCCAATTTGTGCACAGCAACAACTGACTAACCAGTTAATCAGTTTCTGATGGTGTTGAATGAGGCCGGGGCCATAGATGAGCATCTATAGTCTTGTTCGAAGAGTGCAGAGGGATCATTAATCTGTATTGATATCTTACTGAATTGAGACCAGATTTGTTATGTATTGATGTTAACAGCCTCTATTTTCAGTGTTGTTCCCATCAGTTGTGTTGTTGCTTTTCTTTTTGCCTCTTGAATTTCTTTGAAGAAGAGAAATTTAAATCTTTGTAATTTTTGCTTAAAGGTGAAAGATGCAAGCCTTTCTAAAAGGAGCCGGTGCGATTGGCACAAAACCAACAAAAGAAAAAAGTGCAGCAGGAACCAGTGGCGAGGGCAAGAAGCAAAAATCGGTTCCATGGGTGGAAAAATAGTAAGAAACTGACCCCAGATGATGGTTTATGTACCGTTTCCCCACGGCAGCGAGTGCCCCTTTCCCTCATAGTTCTAAATACAGGTCCTCCACAACTTATAAACACCCGACTTGTGTACAGCGTACACGTACAAATAAGCATTTGTGAGACCGGTGTATGGATTTGCAGGCTGCTGTGGGGCTGTAGGTGTCTTGTGTCGGGTGGGAACTCTGTTCATGGCCGCACTTCTGATCTGCAAACTGTCCAGGTTACAAGCAGTTCACAGGAATGGAACCCTGCAAGTAACGTCAGGAGAACCTGTAGTAATAAAAATAAAGACTTTATGGTATTTATAATCATGCATGTTTCTTCCCACTCACTCCCCACACCCCCCCCCGCCCCCAGAGCTGACTGCTAATAACTTCCATTTACATACCACCTGAAATGTGATAAGAACATCCCAACGTGTTTCACCAGATTACTATTCGTGAAATATTACTGCTGATGACCAAAAGGCTGGTCAAAGTGGTAGGTTTAGTGGGTGGGTGGTGGGGGTGTTACATTTCTGCGGTTTAGGATATTGCCAATTGGAGCAATCAGGTGTGCAAAGGGCTGGAAGAAGATTACGGAGGGGATGAGGGAGGAGATGGTGGACGAAGGTACTCTCACAACACTCGAAGAAGTATCCAGATGAGCATTTGAATCACCAACGCATAGAAAGGTGTGAACCAAATGTGGGTAGATGGGGTTATTATAGATAAGTACAATGGTCAGCATTGACAAGGTGGGGTAAAGACCCTGTTTCAGTGCTGTATGAATCTGATGGGTAAGATGGTGGAGTAATTTGAAAATGAAGATGGAAATTCTAAAATTGAGTCATTGATTAACTGGGACCCGCTGTAGGTCAAGCACAAGGGTGATGGATGTGTAATGCTAACTTTCTTTTCATTGCCTGGAGGGGAAACTAGTGAACGCACACTGCTTGCCTGTGCAACTTTTCTAGGCAGAGTTCTTAAGGATTTCCTGGTTTTCCACATAATACACCATAAATTAAACCATTGGACAGTAGACTTTTGCTACAGCAAGCCATTGCAAGTTCTCATGTTTTTTTCTGTGTGCTACTGCAGCAATTAGGGAGCAAGTAGAGGTCTTTGAACATAATTTTCTTGTCCAGTTATACTTTGTCACATATTGTACAAAAACATTTGGAGAACAACACAACACAGTACAGGCCCTTCGGCCCACAATGTTGTGCCAACATTTTATCCTACTCTAAGATCTATCTAACCCTTCCCTCCCACATAGCTCCCCATTTTTCTATCATTCATGTGTCTATCTAAGAATCTCTTAAATGTCCCTAATGTATCTGTCCCCACCACTTCTGCTGCCAGTGTGTTCCACGCACCCACCACTCTCTGTAAAAAAAAAACTTACCTCTGACAACCCCCCATACCTTGCTTCAATCACCTTAAAATTACGTCCCCTCGTGTTAGCTATTTTCGCCCTGGGAAAAAGGTCTCTGACTGTCCACTCGATCTATGCCTCTTATCATCTTGTACACCTCTATCAGGTCACCTCTCATCCTCCTTTGCTCCAAAGAGAAAAGCTCAACTTATCTTCATGAGACATGCTCGCAATCCAGGCCACATCCTTGTAAATCTCCTCTGCACCCTCTCTAAAGCTTCCACATCCTTCCTATAATGAGGCATCCAGAACTGAGCACAATACTCCAAGAGTGGTCTAACCAGAGTTCTATAGAGCTGTAACATTACCTCGTGGCTCTTGAACTCAATACCCCAACTATTGAAGGCCAACTCATCATATGCCATCTTAACAATCCTATCAATCTGCGCGGCAACCTTGAGAGATCTATGGACATTGACCCCAAAATCCCTCTGTTCCTCCACACTGCTAAGAGTCCTGCCGTTAACCTTGTATTCTGCCTTCAAATTCTATCTTTGAAAGTGTATCACTTTTATCTAACTTTTCCGGGTTGAACTCCATCTGCCACTTCTCAGCCGAGCCCTGCATCCTATCAATGTCCTGTTGTAATCTACAGCAACCTTCTATACTATCCACAACACCACCAACCTTTGTATCATCAGCAAACTTACCCACCCTTCCGCACCCTCATCCAAGTCATTTACAAAAATCACAAAGCAGGAGTCCCAGAACAGATCCCTGTGGGATACCACTGGTCATCGACCTCCAGGCAGAATATGCTCCATCTACCACGACCCTCTGTCTTCTATGGGCGAGGCAATTCTGAATCCACACAGCCAAGTTTCCCTGGATCCCATGCCTCCTGACTTTCTGAGTGAGCCTTCCATGAGGAACCTTATCAAACACCTTACTAAAATCCATGTACACAATATCCATTGCTTTATCTTCATCAATGTGCTTTGTCACATCTTCAAAGAATTCAATCAGGCTCATGAGGCACAACCTGCCCCTTACAAAGCCATGCTGACTGTCCCTAATCAACCTATGCTTCTCCAAATGCTCATAAATCCTGTCTCTAAGAATCTTCTCCAGTAATTTGCCCACCACTGAAGTAAGACTCATTGGTCTGTAATTCCCAGGGTTATCCCTACTTCCTTTCTTGAACAAAGGAACAACATTTGCCACCCTCCAGTCATCTGGCACTACTGTGGCCAGTGAGGACACAACGATCATCGCCAAAGACGCAGCAGTCTCTTCCTGTAATAACCTTGGATATATCCTGTCTGATCCCAGTGACTTATCTATCTTAATGTTTTTCAAAAGTTCCAGCACGTCCTCTTTCCTCACGTTGACATGCCCTAGTGTATCAGCCTGTTGTACGCCATCCTCACAAACATCAAGGTGTCTTTCACTGGTGAATACTGAATGAAAGTATTCATTAAGGACCTCTCCTATCTCTTCTGACTCCGGGCACGTTTCCTCTTTTATCCCTGATCGGTCCTACCTTCACTCTAGTCATCCTGGTTTCCGCTCTGTAAATTGTGAAGAAAACATGGAGATATTAGGAACTTGCTTTATGGAAGATGATAGAGCATAGAAAACCTACAGCACAATTCAGGCCCTTCAGCCCACAAAGCTGTGCCAAACATGTCCCTACCTTAGACATTACTAGGCTTACCTATAGCCCTCTATTTTTCTCAGCTCCATGTACCTATCCAAAAGTCTCTTGAAAGACCCTATTGTATCCGCCTCCACCACAGTTGCCAGCAGCCCATTCCATGCACTCACCATTCTCTGAGTAAAAAAACTTACCCCTGACATCTCCTCTGTACTTACTCCCCAGCACCTTAAACATATGTCCTCTTGTGGCAACCATTTCAGCCCTGGGAAAAAGCTTCTATCTACCTGATCAATGCCTCTCATCATCTTATATACCTCTATCAGGTCCCCCTCATCCTCCGTCACTCCAAGGAGAAAAGGTCAAGTTCCCTCAACCTGCTTTCATAAGGAAATTTATCAGGAATGTAAACACATCCCATTGTTTGCATTTTTTAACATTTTCCATTGCCCTGCAGTAAAAATGTTTCTGGTTGTGTAAGTGGGGCTGTGCTGTACATTGTATGAGAGAAATTCCTTGAGGGCTAATCCATGTCAAAAGATATATTCTGAAAATCATAACATTGAAGCCTTATCTAAAGCCACTGACTGAAACACCAAATATATAATTATGACTCTCTTTTAAAAATATTGACTTCCCAATTGTTAACTCTCCACTATATCCATGAAACATCTTCCTTCCTGCACCCCACTTCCAGCCCTCAGGGATTCTTTACCTTACTAATATCTGAACACGGCCCCACAAAATTCAGTAGTTTAACTGTTGCAGAGGTCACTTGAGGAGGAAATGGTGTTTGGACACATGGCAGCCTTCAATACTTGCAAAACCCGTCTGCTTATTCACGGTTTTAATCTTCGTTGCATCAAGACAGGTGCAGTTTATATATGAAACAAAACAGAATGTACTGGAAATACTCAGCAGTTTAATGGCATCTGTGGAAAGGGAAACAGAATTAACATTTCAGGTTAAAGACCCTTTGTCAGAACTAGGAAAGAGGGAATTTTTTGTTTAGAAAACAGATCAGACTGTACTAATGGAGAAAGGAAAACAGAGCCAACGTCACAGATGAATGACTAGCAGCAGAAATGGCCAATTCTGATACTGGCAAAGGAAGGAGTTACTTGAATTTATAAAGTTCAATACTGAGTTCAGAAGGCTGCAGCGTACACAGATGGAAAATGAGGTGGTGTTCTTCAAGCTTACGTTCTAACAGTGCAGGAAGTCTCAGAAAGATCAGAGTGGGACTGGGGTGGAGAATTAAAGTGGCAAGCGACAGGAAGCTCAGGGTCACTCCTATGGACTGAATGCAGGTGTTTCACAAAGCACTCACCCAATCTGTGTTTGACTTCTCCAATGTAGAGGTAACCATCAAATGGAAAAATTGCAAGAGAATCTTTTGTTTCTCCTGGAAAGAATATTTAGGTCTCTGGATGGTGGAGGGGAAGAGGTAAAAGGACAGGTGTTGCATCTCCTGTGATTGCATGTGAAGGTCCCATAAGGCAGGGAGCGGATCAGGGAGTCACAAAGGGAGCGATGCTTCTGAAGTAATGAAAAGGGAGGGGGAGGTGCCTCTGATGATGGAGTCTTGTTGGAATTGGCAGAAATTGGGAAGGATGATCAGTTGATCCTACTTGTCATGTCCCACAGTCCTGCTGTTAGCAGCACACAACACAGATAAAGAAGCATAATCACCATCTAACTGACCCCATTAACCTCTTTGACCTGGCCCTGCCTCATCACAGGTATTCCTCTAGTAGTATCCACCCTTCTCTGCAACTTAAATCTAACTTTATCAGTTTTGCAGTTTTGGCAAAGGGTTTTCAACTTGAAACATTAATTGTTTCTCTTTCCACATTTTCTGTCTGAGCTGCTAAGTGTTTCCAGCACTTTGTTCTTTGTTTTGGATTTCCAGTGCTTGCTTTTCGTTTTGCTGGAGGTGGAATGCAACGTATATGTGTTCATACTACAATTTCCCCCTAAAGTTTGTCTTGGTAATCTTGTCTTTTGCATACAGTCGGCCAAAGTGTGTGGCTGAAGTTGCGTTTCAGGAGGAAGTTGTGTCCGTGCTAAAGAAGTCCCTCGAAGGAGCAGATGTGAGTGGCATTTATAGTTCAGCTACAGAAATAGTGTTCATTTATATTTCAACACCTTGGTAGATGGGAATATTAACCCACTCATATCACTATTATGTTTTTAGTTGCATAAGCTCCTTAAATCTATGGGAACTGTTTCAAGATAAAATCTTAAATAGTGGCCTGATGTTTTCCAGAAAGCACTGGATCTGCATTTAGATTATGTGGATCTTTAGATGGCAACTTTTTCCGTGGAACTTGCACCTAGTTGGTTGGTGTACATTTCAGGGTCTTCGAGGCATAATTAACATTACGGAACAGGATCTGAGCAAGTCTTTCCCCTGTATTGCTTTAACACTCAGTTAAGCACCTACCTCTACTCTTGTGCTTAATAAACTATCAGTTTGAATGTTTGTGAGGGTCTAAATCAACTTTTTTTTTAAGGTGTAGAGATTGTATAAACAAAATTTAAAAGAAACATCTCATTGAAACTTAAGTTCTTACAGGAAGGCTGATACAGGTGTACAAGATGGTAAGAGGCATAGATCGAGTGGACAGTTAGAGACTTTTTCCCAGGGCGACAATGGCTAACATGAGGGGGCATAATTTTAAGGTGATTGGAGGAAGGTATAAGGGAGATGTCAGGGATAAGTTTTTTACACAGGGAGTGGTGGGTGCATGGAACGCACTGCTGGCAGAGGTTGTGGGGGCAGATACATTAGGGACATTTAAGAGACTCTTAGATAGACACATGAATGATAGAGAAATGGGGGGCTATGTGGGAGGGAAGGGTTAGATAGATCTTAGAGCAGGATAAAATGTCGGCACAACATTGTGGGCCAAAGGGCCTGTACTGTGCTGTAAAGTTCTATGAAACAGAAAACACAAAAGTAATTATTTAGATTACTTAAGTGTATTTAAAGTCAAAAATGTGGTCACCTGAACTTTGGTGTTCTCCCTCATTTTCATCCTTCTCCATTAATGTTAATGTAAAATTGCACTAAAGGACTGTTTTGGCCAAATAGCCTTTTTCTCTGTTGTGCTATCTGATCCTTGGGCCACACTTCTGAGTAACTCAGTGCTATATAAAATGCTATTAGCAATTCCCAGACCAATTGGCGTGTATCCGTTTATGTAAAATTAGCCCAGTCCCTCCTAGGGTTTAATCTGAAAGTCCTCAGTAAATTGTAAGTGGACATAGAGCAGAATACACATCTAAGGGAAAAGGATAATCTAAGGTAAAAGGATAACCGAGTGCAGTGGCCACCCAATCTGAAAATACTTTTGTTTGAATTTTTTTTTTGCAGCTTCCCAACCTGCTTTTTTACGGACCTCCTGGGACAGGGAAAACTTCTACGATATTAGCTGCAGCAAGAGAACTCTTTGGGTAAGATAACATGCATCTTATTAGATTTAAAAGAAAGAGTTGAGCATTGTAGAGGTAAAACCAGAAAATGCTAGAAGTGCCCAGCAGGTCAAGCAACATCTGTGGAGAGAGAAGCAGTTAATGTTTTGAGCTGATGACCTTTCATCATAACTGGAAAAAGTTAGAAGAAGTTTTGAGATGCAGAGAAAGGGGCATGGAGGAGAGAAAAGGTCCTTCATGGGAGGCTCGTGATGGTAAGGTTAAGGTGCATGGAATTCACGGTGACTTGGCTGTTTAGATTCTGAATTAGCTTGCCAATAGAAGACAGAGGGTAGTGCTTGATGGGTCTTACTCTGGTTGGTGGTCCGTGACTAGTGGTATTCTGCAGGGATCCGTAGTGGGACCTCTGCTGTTTGTATAAATGACTTGGATGAAAACGTGGACGGGCGGGCTAGTAAATTTGCAGATGACATGAAGATTGGTGGCATTGTGGATAGCGTAGAAGATTGCCAAAGGATACAGTGGGATATAGATCAATTGCAGATATGGGCAGAGAAATGGCAGATGGAGTTTAATCCAGGCAAGTGTGAGGTGTTGCACTTTGGGAGGTCTAATGTAAAGGGAAAGTACATGGTTAAGGACCCTTAACAGAGTTGATTTATAGAGGGATCTTGGAGTCCAAGTCAATGGCTCACTGAAAGTGGCCTCACAAGTTGAGGGGATGGTAAAGAAGGCGTGTGCCATGCTTGCCTTTATTAGTTGAGGCTTTGAGTTCAAGATTCAGGAGGTTATGCTGCAGCTTTATAAAACTCTGGTTAGACGTTCAATTCTGGTCGCCTCATTACAGGAAGGATGTGGTGGCTTTGGAGAGGGTGCAGAAGACATTTACCAGGATGCTGCCTGGATTAGAGGGCATGTGCTATAAGGAGAGATTGGACAAACTAGGGTTGTTTTCTCCGGAACATCGGAGGCTGAGTCGGACCTGATAGAAGTTTATAAGGTAATGAGAGGAATAGGTAGAGTAAACTGGTATCTTTTCCCCAGGGTTGAAATCTCTAATACTAGAGGGCATACATTTAGGGTGAGAGGGGGAAAGTTCAAAGGAGATGTTCAGGGCAAGTTTTTTTCACACAGAGATTGGTGGGTGCCTGGGATGACTGCCAGGGATGGTGGTGGAGGGAGATACGATAGAGGCATTAAGAGACTCTTAGATAGGCACATTAATGCAGAGAATGGAGGGATATGGACCATGTGCAGGCAGAAGGGATTAGTGTAATTAGACCTCATTAGCTTAATTAGTTCAGCATAACATCATGGACCGAAGGGCCTGTTGCTGTGCTGTGCTGTTCTGTATTCTAAAAGGAGGCAGGGATGATTAAATGACAAAAAGGATGAAAGTACAAGGTGATAATGTTGACGAATGTTTGGTCTGAGAAAGTGTAAATAGGAGAATAAGAATCTGAAATTACCTTTTTCTACATCCTAAAACCTGTTTTATTTCTAATGTTTCCCAGGTTTGGTGAAAGGCCATAGACTTGAAACTGTTTTTCTTCTCTTTCCACAAGTTCTATATGGATTCTATATGGTATAAGGGAACCCTATTTTACCAGTTATATAGGGTTATACTATAAACAACATACATTTTGGATTTCTGATTGGAGCAAAGTTGCATCTAGGTCACACCTCCATAAGCAATATAATAAAAATCAACTTTTTAAAATTAATAGTTAATGATCCCTTTTTAAAGGTTGTTTGTGTAAATACAGGATATTATTCTTCTTGGGGAAGTTGGATCAGGAAGTGGCCTTAAGATGGTATTCTTTGTTATGTATAATTAAATTTTCTTATTATAAAGTATGACATTATTGCTAATCATTTTTTGTATATTGTATAGAAAAATAATCCACCATGTGTGTTAGTATGAAATTATCAAATGATCATAGATCTCTTTGTGGTATTTCCATTCCAAGGTATTTTAGTAACTTCTCCAAATCTATTCCCTGATTTTGAATTATATTTTTAAGCTATTTGGTGTTTAAAGGGGTATAAAGCAAAAAGCATTTGGATTGGAGGTCAATAATATTGTTGAAATGCACATAGCTCTGATGTCCTGTCCTGTTTGTAATAGCACAACTCTCTATTTCGTAAAGCACTTTGTGGGTTTATAACCTGCATGATGTGTCACCCATGTGATCACACCTGCCTGGAGACCACAGCATTAATTCTGATCACATCCCACTTGCAGACCAGAACTGTACCGCAAGAGAGTTCTTGAGCTTAATGCTTCCGATGAACGTGGTATCCAGGTTGTGCGAGAAAAGGTGAAAAACTTTGCACAGTTGGCAGTAGCAGGATCTCGTCCAGAGTAAGTACTAAGTTTCCTGTGAAGACTGAAGACTTATTCTAAAAGATAGTTTTATTACTTTGTTTTCTAAAAAAAAATTATGTTGAACTTGCAGCATTATAACAGACCCATCAGGTTCCTGTTCCTTAGAAGCCTCCCCCACTCTTCTCTAAAGCTATGCGTAAACTCCTATGCTTTTCCCTCACTTGATTATCTGGTTTCCCTTAAGTGCATCCAGACCATTTGCCTCAGCTACTCCCTGACATTAAGGTTCTGCAACCTACTAAGCCTGGTAAAGAAGTTTCGCCTGAATTTCCTATTGGCCATATGAGTCACTCCTCAATATTATGACCTCTTTTTAGTTTCTCCCACATGTGGAAGCATCTCCAGATATAATCTGTCAAGCCCTTTCATAATCTTAGCATCTTCTATCACATGATTCTTTAGCCTTTTTACTGGTGAAAGGATTCTCAGCTTGTGCAGTCTTTTCTGACCTAACCTCTCAGTTTTAGTGTTCTAGTATCCTAACAAATCTTGTCTGCATGTTTTGTAGTACCTCAACATTCTTAATGTGAGGACCTGAGGTGTGCCTAACACATCCAAATGAAGAAATTTAATGCACTCCCTTTGATTTTCATTTCTATCCCCTCATTTGTTTATATTAAAAGATCTTTCTCTACTCCACGTGGTTTGCAAATCTCTACTGTTTAGATTGCTCTGCTCCTCTATTTTATTTAGACTCTTTTCCACCCCCCCGGACTATGTGAACTACCCATTTCCTTACTAAACCTTTTGCAATTAAATGTCATAATGTCTTCTATATTGCTGCATTAATGTCTTCTGTTGCATTCTACAGAGGTGCCAATTACAACCTGCCATTCATGATGCAAATGATTAATTAACTTCCAATTATTTCAGTGGGGGAAAGAAAATTAAACAATCTCATTCATCAATCCCATACATTTATTCTCATCGTTTTACAGCTTTCTATGCCACTGAAAATGGTTCCCCTTGTGAATCTGACTCTTTTTTTGTTAAAGTGTTCCCAGTTTGAAGGTTTTTAATCATTCCATTTATGCCTTTTCTTCCAGTGGAAAACCTGCTCCTCCATTTAAGATCATCATCTTGGACGAAGCTGACTCCATGACAAGTGCTGCTCAGGCTGCCCTTCGCCGCACAATGGAAAGGGAGTCAAAAACCACACGTTTTTGTCTCATCTGCAATTACATCAGCAGGTGAGAGAGCCGTAATAGCTAAGTGTCTCCTCAAAGGGGTGGCAGGCAGAGTAACATACTTTTTACTATTCCTGTTGTAATTGCTTCTGTCTTTGTAGGCTAGAACTCTAACATGGAGTTATACTGAACTCAAACGTTTAATTCTGAAAGCAGAGAGTTTGTTTCTTTTTCATAATCAAAATGTAATACTAGTGTTGAATTAGTCTGGGATTACTCCTGACAATCTTGCTGTTTAATGGAAAAAGATAATTATTGGATAAGTAGCATCACTAATAGGGTCTTGGTCAGAGTTGGGTGTTGTAACCTATAGCATCTTCCAGGAGATTTGTAATTATCCATTTCCATTCACTAGTATGTAGCAGACAAGTAATGTGATATTCAACCAGGTAAAATTCATCAGTTTTTGAATTTTAGGCCTAAATTAAGTTGAACTTGCAGTTCTATGAATCTTTATTTTGGAGTAAAATATTATTATCTGAAATAAGTTTGGTCATGAATGTGACAATGTCATTTAGTCGGTGCATCACTTTGACCTAGAGGGCATTTGATCCATTGAGTCTATACCTGCTCTCGGAGCAATCCCATCAGAACTATTTCCCTGTAACCTATTCTCTCACACATACCCATTAATGCTCCCCCTGATTCTCCTACTAGCCGCCTATACGAGGGGTAACTTACAGTTGTGAATTGACCTAACAGCCAGCATATCTTTGAGATGCAGGAGGAAACCAGAGTATTTGGGAGAAACCCACAAGGTCACGGGGAAGATGTGGAAAATCCACACATATAACTACAGGCCACTGAGTCAAGGATCGTGAACATGGCTTTGTTCAGGAGAGATCCTTGAATAGTTTGACTGAATTTTTCAAGGAGGTGACCAAGTGTGCTGATGAGGGTGGTATGAATGATATAGTGTACGTGCACTTTGGTAAGGACTTCAAGAAGGTCCCACGTGGGAGACTGGTCCAAGTTGGCGTGGTGATAGGAGACAGAGGGTTAGGGTCGAGGGTTAGGGTCAAGGGTTGTTTCTTTGATTGGAAGCCTGTCCCCAGGGGATTACTGAAGGGATCAGTGCTGGCACCCTTGCTGCTTATTATATATGTAAGTCATCTGGATGTGAATGTAGGAGGTATGGTTAGTAAATTTGCAGTCGACACAAAAATTGGTGGTGTTGATGATAGTGAGGAGGGTGGGCTTCAGAAGGATATTGGTGAGTTGGGCAAGAGTGATGACGGATGAAATTTAATCTTGAAAAATATGAGGTGTTGCATTTTAGAGGACGACTAAGATTAGGGTATACAGAATGAGGAACAGAGGAACCTTGGTACACTTGTACGTGCCCAAGGATCCCTGAAGACAGCAGCAGAGGTAGATTGGGTAGTTGAGTAAGTATGTGGCATACTTGGGCACAGAATATAAGAGTAAGAAGTGTGGTACAACTATATAAAGTAATAGTCAGGCCACAGCTGGAGTACTCAGCTGTGGGATGGAGTATTTTGGCTGTAACAAGAGACTGGATAAGTTGGGTGTGTTTACCTTTGAGCAGAGAAGGCTGAAGGGGGATTCTGACAGAAGCATAGGGTTGGTATTGATAAGCTTTTCTATTTTGCAGGGGTATCTATAACCAGAGGACATAGGTTTAAGGTTTAGAGGGGGTTTGAGAAGATGCTGTTGATGTGAGTAAATGCAAACCCTAAGAATCTTCAATAATTTCCCAGCACTGATGTAGGGCTCACTGCCCTAGAAATTTCTTGGTTTGTCCTGGTTGCCCTCCTTAAACAAGGGAACAATGTCGACCATTCTCCAGTCCCCTGGAACCTCACCTGTGGCTAAAAAGGATACAAAGATTTCCATCAAGGCTACAGCAATCTCCTTTCTTGCCTCAATAACCTGAAATAGATCCCATCAGAACCTGGGGACTTTTCAGCTCAACGTTCTTCAAGAGACCCAACACCACCTCCTTCATATCAACATGCCCTAGAATATCAGCATACCCTGATCTCACTCTCCTCCATGTCCTTCTCCTTGGCGAATACCGATACAAAGTAGTCATTTATGACCTTGCCCAGCTCCTCTGGCTCTGGGCATAAATTCCATCCTTTGTCCTTTTTATCTTACCTTCTCCCTAGCTACTGTCTTTAATGTATAAATAAAATGCCTCCGAATTGTCCTTAATCATACTTGCCAAGGATTTTTCATGGCCCTTCTTAGCTCTCCCGATTTCATATTAAGTTCTTTCCTGCTTCCTTTATATTCCATAAGGGACCTGTCTGATTTCAGCTTCATAAACCTTACACATGCTTCCTTTTTCTTTGCAACTAGATTTGCAACATCTCTTGCCCAATAACAGCTGCTCCCAATCTACTCTCCCCACCTCTTGCCTAATACTGTTGTAATTAGCCTCTCCCCCCCCCCCCCAGTTTAGGCCATTCACTGGAAGTCCAATCATATCTCCATCATTCCATATTGAAGTCCTTGGAAAAATAATTCTCAAATGCTGTGAGAGTCTCTACCTTCACCACCCCAAGTCGGTGTTCCAGACTCCAGCCATCCTCTGGTGGGAAAAAAATTCTACCAAGTCTCTGTGGATCCCATGTGCCTTAATCTTCTGGATCAGATTGCCATTAGGGATCTTCCATGTGGATAGTACCCACTGCCCTTTGTCATCAATAATCTTTGTCACTTAACTCAAAAAACTCAATCAAGTTTGTAAGACGTGACCTCTCCCGCGTAAAGCCATGCTGTCTTTTGTATTTTGTTTCAATGCAAATCGTGGAATTAAGGCATAAACTTCTTTTATTTATAACCACTTCATTTATTTGTCACTGGATTGAAACTCTGAACTTTTCCTGTGTTTTAGGATAATTGAACCATTGACGTCTCGCTGTTCCAAATTCCGGTTTAAACCTTTGACAGACAGTATACAGGAAAAGAGGTTGCGTGACATCTGTGAGAAGGAGAATGTGCAATGCAGCAATGAAGTAGGTCTTGTACAACTCCAGATTGTAAAATATATTTCAAATTCAAATTTTGATTTGGAAGCCAATGTTATTGTAACTTTGCTTTATATTAAAGAGGTTACGACTGTAATACTAACATTTACTGTAGCAAATAGCAATTTCAAGATATATTAATTCCTTTTCGGGATTATGTTGTGCATGCAGTATTTTCCTGTTGGAAGAAATCTGTAAACATTAAGCTGCACTACATGGGCTTGCCTTGATATTGTTCTTGGTGTGGTTGTATTGAATGTAAATTTGAGCTGGCAAATGCTTTCAATGTGTTGTGTTGACTTCTATTTTAGACAATCAATATGCTCATCAATGTATCAGAAGGAGACCTAAGAAAAGCAATAACTTACCTTCAATGTGCAACAAGACTTACTGGAGGAAAAGACATAACCGAGCAAGTCATCGTTGAAATTTCTGGAGTAAGAAAAATTTTTCTTATATGTAATGAATAAGATGCAGGCGTAATCTATATTTTCTTGTGAAGCATTTCCACAAAGGGCCATCTTCAGTCCTCTTACTGATGTTGCTGCCTGATGTACTACAAAAGATTTTCTGTCAATCAGCTCTCATTCCATTGGTATCTAAGAATATTTTTGAGTGCTGGTTTTTCCCCAAAGTTCTCTTTTAAAAAAAATCGGTTTTGAATTTTAGAGCTGAAAAAATGATCAATATTCCAAAGGTGTCTATTTTTAATTACTGTAGCTGATTGTATTTATCATTGTCAGTGATTGTATGTTTTCAAAATTTAAGATGAGCCCAAAGCAAAGATTACTTGCCTTTCTCTTCCTAGAAATGAGCAGATTTCCTCAATTACTTTGTAATGTAGAAGTCATTTGTCAGCTAGGAGTACAAATGCCTAAAAGGATATCAATGGGATTTTGATTCTGAACCAGCAGCCAAGGGTCAAGAGTTCATGATTCACTGTGGCAGAGGCAAAATTGAGCTCAATTAGTCCAGTCTTTTGATATAATACAAAAACCATGAAAAGTGCCAGATTGCATTCAGTGAAGGAAGCATGTGACCCCTATTTGGTCAGTCATAAATGTGACATCAACACTTGGAAGAAGTGAGAAAACGAGCTTAAGTTCTACCATTTTTTTGCTTTTATGGTGAAGCTGAAAGACTACCTGGGACTTCCAGGTTAGTCTGCCTGTTTCCTGCTGCCTTTAAGCGAGGTTTTAGAACCTATATGTACATGACAATGTGGAATTTGTATTCCAAATTCCTACTGAATTCAAAAGCTCTTGTTCATTATGATCCAGTGATGATCCATTATGATCTTGTTCATTATGATCCAGCATCACTGTGATGCTTTGCCTTGAAAGTATGCCAACAGCATTTCAAACTGCAGGGAGATAAAAGGCTGATTGGTTTTGCATTAAGGTTCGTTTCCAAAGCAGAGAAATGATGAACCTAACAAAGGTTTATTTGTGTATGGAATGAAGAAATTGTATATATACTCGTATCTCTGGAGCTGGTTATTTTCATGGACCTTGGATCCCTGCAGGGTACTCCTTAGGCAATGGATGCAAGGTATCTTCAGATGGCCTTTGTTCATGTGGGGATGTTAAAGTCGTTCCGCGCTGTAATAAAGCAAAGACAAACAGAACCAAGGATTGTACAACAAGCTCTTTATTTTTCTCTCGCTAGCGGGAGTGAGGGATACAGAGAAAGAGTAAACAGTGTAACCCGAGCTCTGTACTGAAACTCACTCAAAGATTCAAATGCCAGGGTCCCTCTTTTATACTTAAAACAAAGAAACCTACGTGCTAAGTTTCACACACCAAGCTATCCTAACGATTATTTTTTCTTAATTATAATGATTTACTCCTTCCTTCATTATCCATTATTTTTCTTATCTTTAAACACATTGTAACCCAGCCGCATTTCATCATGTTACACTCTGAAGTCACAGACAGCTCCAGGCTCCAAGGACAACCACTTATTGCAAAGACAGGATATTCCTTTAACTAACTACTACTTTGATTTACACAAGACACCTGGCCATCATGCATCTCAACTATCGTTAGGCCACAACAGGCTGAACAACATTAACCCTTACATTCTCAGTTACTTTTACAGGGATGGACATTAATGTTGTAATGCCCACTCTTGTATACAGCCAATCAGCATGCAGATGTGCTGAATCAACTGCTGGTCAGTGCACTTCCACATGAGACATTAAATACTGGGTGACAGTATGTCATTGCTGGACTATGAGGACAGTAATCAGTTGCAGCCCAACAGCTTGCTTGTTACCCTGCCCTCTTGCCCATATGTGAATCCATTCAACATGGATGGGAAGGAGAATATGGGGATAATTTTGTTACTGAATAGGAAAAGATACGAGTTAAGCAAAATAATGTCATCCTTCTGGGGATCCAGCGTTGTTGCATCACAAGAATGAACAGTTACTCTGAAGCACTTACATGAAGGACACTTGGGTGTATCCTGTATCGTGCAAGCTGCCAGAAGTTTTGTAATGTGTCCAGAACTAGATAAGCAGTTAGAGGACGCTATGAAAGAGTATGTGCGACATTAAGAGATTTGCAAGAATCCATCCATCTGCCTGATAAGGTGGCGGATGCAGAACTCTTGTAACGTTTAAGAAGCACCTGGACAAACACTTGAATCGCCAAGGCATAGTAGACTAGTGCTAGTGAATGAAATTAGTATAGCTACTTGATGGTTGGCATGGACGGGGTGGGCTGAAGGGTTTGTTTCTGTGCTGTATGACTATGACTTGCTGGAACCTTGAGTTCCAAAGTTAAGTTTTTTTTAAAAAGTTGGGGAATTCAGAGCTATAGAAAACTTGAGGCTGTGGCATTATCAAATTGAATGGCAGGCCAGATCGCCCACTCTTTGTATTTTCCTTGGGTTTCCTTGCTTACTACTAAATTTGACCTGTGAAGGACATGCCTCAAAAAGTCCCCAGCATGTGGAATAAAAGATTACTCGCTCAGTTTTTGTGCTGTGGTTTAAGGGTATTGATTACGACAATGAGAAACTTTCCTGTTGTTTCTTGAGCCGGCAGAAGGTTTGGCATCTCAAGAAGTTGATAAGACTGAACCCCTCAAATGCTTATGACTTTTAAAGTCATATATTTGGTAACTGACTCAAACTGCAATTTTAGTTTTATTTTTATCAGCAGTAAAGCAGAAATATTCATGTATCTGGAAATGTTGGTCTTTACACATTTCCTAAATTTTGAGAGCTTCTTATCTATTGCCTTATTTATTTATTCAATCTCTTTCCATCCCATTTCCACTGCAACATAGTGTGAATTAAGAGAACTGTTAATTTGTATTTTTCATTGTTTTCCCCAGACTGTGCCAACTGATATGATTGATGGTCTCTTAGCTGCTTGTCACAGTAGTTCATTTGAGAAACTGGAAATTGTTGTAAAGGTGAGAAATCTTAATTTAATCAAACATTGGGCAGAGCTTTCAACACCTGGGCCATTAAAACAAAGTTGAAAGTGCCCCGATATTAAGTGTTCTGAAAAATTATGCTGAAGAGCTTGAAGCACATTGAGCTAATAACCAGTTTTACTGACTGCAGGCCTAATACAGTGAAGTGGAAAGATGGTAAGGACACATTTAAAACTTGCAAGCAAGTCTCATCAGATTGGGGGATGTGATGCTGAAAAATGCTTCTAGTTTAATGCAGTAGATGATGAGGTAGTGGGGGTTATGGGGCTGGGTGGAAAATAGATGATTGTTTAATTCAACTAAGATCAGTAGTTTGCTTGTGTATAATAGCACAGATTCAAAACTTCACGGTGTGTCCTGTGTGGAGAGTAGCCTCTGTTAACTTAAATTTGTAGTGTATTAGAGAACATCTATAACATTTTCAGTAATCACTCATAAACTCTCCCCTGTGATGATGGATCACTTTTGCCACATTGAAACTGCTTACCCTGAAAGTTACTTACCATACTGACTAGTACATGCCTTCACTCAGTGATTCTAAACACTGGAACTCCCTACCCAACCATATTGTGGGAATCCCTTCATCACAAGGGACTACAGCAGTTCACTAACACCTCCTCAAGGTCATATTGGGTAGATGGTGCTTACTGTTTGTAAATAATTATCTAGTCCACAAGCCATAGTTGTGTGCTAAGAAATTAAATTCCTATTTTGTGTTATAAGTATGCTTAATGTTACTTGGTTGAAACTCTTTTTATGTCCTTTTGGATAATCTCTAACACCATTCTAAATTAGCTGATGATAGCCTTAACAGAATCTCCAGTTAGCTTCTGCATCATAATATTGACAAGGACTCTTGCTCTTTTATCTGTATATGTGGAAAATTGATCTAACTGTACTGTGGTTGTCTACTGACAGTAGTTGTGATAATACACCACCTTTAATCACTGGTACTTATTGCATGGCACCCCAGAAGGAGAAAATTGGAGCAGGGTCATAAGTGTTTCTACTATTGCATTTGTATTAATGCACAGAACATTTTTGTTCATCTATGGTTTCTTGTTATCAGAACATGATTAATGAAGGTTATGCTGCAACACAGTTAATCAACCAGCTGCATGAAGTCATCATTGATAACGATGATCTTAATGACCAACAAAAATCAGCCATCACACTAAAATTGGCAGTAAGTATGGACTGAAATAAACAAGATGTGATTTGTCTCCGTCACAGGGTTCACAGAATATATTGGCAAGCTCTATTCAGTTATATGCTTATCCAAAAAGTCAAAATCTTCTTTATCCTATAAATGGTCTTGATCCTCACTTCAGTGATTAAAATATGATAGTGTAATAAACAAGTTAATGGTATTCACCCCAGAAATAGTTTGACATTAATAGCATGTTTATAATTTGACATCATGCAACAATCTACTCTTCCTGGTGTTGTAGATTTGTTTCGAGGTAAATGTTTCTCTGAAAATTTAGCTATCTTTATTTAACAGAGTACACCACTGATTGTTTTTGTATGTGTAATTTTATTAAAAAGTATAACTGATGTCCTTTTAATTTGTCCTGTTTTCATATTTCTGAATCCAACAGCTGTTCTATGACCCAGCACCAATTCCTGCAAAACAAAAATGCAAATAATTAAGATTTTGCATTTTGAATTGTACAGCAGTATTTTGCTGAGTTCAGTCCCAGTGTTCTTGCACTGATCAGAAAATGTAATCAATTTTTCTTTTGCAGTGAGGAACAGGTAAAAATGAGTCTTGAAACTGTTTCTGCATGCTTCCTTAGGATTTTAGTTTTGATATTAATCATAGTGCTAGAGATGGATTGAACTGCAACAATCCAGTTAAATGGGATGTTACTAAGTGTAACATTTTTTTAATATAATGGCTTGTTTCTTTTTCAGGAAGTTGACAAGTGCTTGGCCGATGGTGCTGATGAGTATCTGCAGATGATTGCTCTTTCTGCAGTTATTATGCAACAATTTACACAGAGCAGTTAATATGCTTTTGACTGACAAACAAAACCCATTTCCTGTTAGTCCTATCAATCAGGACCCAAAAAGCCAATTTACACTCTGAAGACCCTGACCACATTGTTGATATTTTGATCAATTCTTTGTATAAAGTTAGTTTGAAATGAAATAATTTGTTACCTTTGACTGCTGCTTACATATCCAATGCACTGAGCAAGACTTTTACTACATGTACAAGTTAAATCTAAATTCTCTGCATGTTTGGAATCACAGGTTTTATATAATTTGATTGTAACACATTCCTCCAGTGCACAGTGAACGAAATCCTTAACTCTCTTTAATTTGGTGAAAGGTTCTAACTTTGGCTAAAATGTATTTCAATTTTGTTTGGTAATTTTTTTTAGTCAATTTTTTATTTTTAGTATTAGTACATGCTTTTTGTACCTCTTGTTCCAACAAGACCTATGCGCAGACACTACTCTTATAGAAGTGATCACTTCTGCTATTATCAACCTTATTGCTTGCACACTAAAGTCAAAAAGGTTGTAGGTTCAAATTTCCACTCAAAAGTTACTATTTGCACTGCCAAAACATGAAGCACTGTGGTAGATGCTGGAATGTACAGAAATTTCAATGCCTGAACTCAACTTCCCCAAGTTGCTAAAAGCATGGCTTTGATTACATTTTATTCAGAGGATTACCCACAGTACATAATCTAGTTAAAATATACTCAAATTCAAACCTGTGACTCATGTGAATGCTGATATATCTGCCAGCTAGTTACTGAGTCTAGACTGCCAAAGTTCAGTGACATCAGCACACCCCATTGAAAGACATGTCAGTGCATACCAAATCATATTTCAGATAACTTTAATAATTTGCTAACAAGTGCAGGAAAAACAATTCTGAATAAATGTAATTGGCATCCTTTTAGCTCAGAGCAGTGTGGAAACAAATTTTGTACTAAAGTCAATTTATCACCCCTCAAGGTAAAGACCCACATTTCATTACTTTCAGCTGGATTCTAAGGAGCAGATCATTAAAGGAGTTTACATCACTTAGTGAAGCAGAAAATTTAAACTATTAAAACAAGGGATATGGAGTTGTGCTGGTTCATGGAAAAAATCAGAAAACAAATATATTGTAACTTATCAATGCATAATTGTGTGGATTGATAAATGCAATCCGCAAGTACTAGCATTCTATAAATCTGATCAACATCTAAATTCTCTCTCTCTCTCCTAAACCACTGAATGGTGGGTGGCTGTAGGCTTAAGCTCACTGCTTCAAGGGCCCCTTGAATTTAACATTTGGGTTCATCTAGAATTAGTTACAAAATAGTGCACTAT
Source organism: Pristis pectinata (assembly GCF_009764475.1). Classification (NCBI taxonomy): domain Eukaryota; kingdom Metazoa; phylum Chordata; class Chondrichthyes; order Rhinopristiformes; family Pristidae; genus Pristis; species Pristis pectinata. The sequence continues at coordinate 97,872,210 of NC_067410.1, read as the reverse complement.
TTTCATTAATGGGAAAAAACTTCATGCATCACGTACATGATATGGCCAACCCCATTCACTAAAAGTTTAAGCCTGCAGCTAAATAACCCTCATCTTTATCAATTGAGGCAACAAAACCTTAATCCACCACTCCGAGGAAAGAACCACATTTAAAACCTGGACTAGAATTTTTTTCACCTTCATACAGTGACCAACCACACACCTGCCTAACCTAAAATTTTGGCTGAATATTAGTTTTCTTTGGTAAGAAAAACATTTATCCAAAAGGGTTTTGGTGAGATGTTAATGATCAATTTAGCAGTTGTCATATCCTATTCAAAAATTAAAGGCAAAAACTGCAGTTACAATAAGCTTTGTATAATCCCTACACAATCTTCCACAAACTTCATGTTTACACAACCAGATGACCCTCCTGGCAATGAGCTTGTTAAATATCAAAACAGCCATGCAACTTTTTTTGTTCCTCCTAACAAAGAGGTCAACAATGCATGCTCAAATCAACTTTAATAGCTTTACATGCCAACAACTTGAATTCAAAATGCAATTCAGCAGAATCAATTACAGCACCCAAACATTCCTGTTCCAAGAGACCCAAGGTTATATATTCAAATGTTAGACGCATATGGAATACTTCAAATTCTAATTGCATATTGAGCCATGGTGCATGCATAGCTTGTCTAAATGGCAACCACAATTAGTGGGATAATTGAATGTAAACCTCAAGTATTAGTGTCACTTATTAAAAAGCATAGCAGGAATGACCCTGTAATATATTTAATCAGCTTAGTTTTGCTAAATTTTATACCACAAAAATTGTGCAAATATGCACCATTACAAATCTACAGCTAATATTTCCTATACATTGACTCTCCAGAAGTATTAATGACATGGTTTAAAAGTTGAAAGATCTGTATTTTACTATTGAGCAGTCTGTACAATCTCCTAGTCGGTTGTCTTTCAGAGTAAACATAAATATTCAGAAGATGGACAGCGATAGAATACATAAATTAGAACAGCCCATATACAATAAACAAAACTACAAAGTTACAAAAATAAAGATGCAATGCAGGAATGCAGTTACAACATCCAGCTTCTCTCCAAACTAGTTCCAAATCTTATTTGCACACATATCCTGGGCAAACATCTACTGGGAAGCCAAAACTGTGCAGATCTTTGCATAACTCAAATGTTTTATTAATACAAATACATGTAGTAGATTACTCTAGAAAAAAGTGCACATACATTACCAGTTGATTGGCAAGCTTCATTTTAAAATAGTTGTAGATATGCCAGTTTGACATAATTGGCTGATTTAACACAGCACTTAAATTTTTTAGTCCATAAGTAAACTATTAAGTGATAAAGAATATCAAACAGAAATGCTACTACAGAACTTTCAAAACACTGAAGGGCATATACATTTAAACACCCCATGACTTAAACTTCCCACCCCAGCAGTCAACACCGTAAGAGGATTACAACCAAAGGCCTTCCTCAAGTCACTTATCACTGCTGGATTTCTGATCCTGTTTGCACATGGGAGAAGAAATTCAACAACTCTGGTGAAGCAGCACAACGCACCATGTAGCCTGATAATTCAGCAGCTGCAAATGCAAATTCTCATGCCATCATTAGATCAGGTCAGCCACATTCATGGGCATCTCTTCCACAGTTGTATTGTAGAATGTCTCAATATCACGAAGAATTCGTTTATCTTCCTCAGTAACAAAGTTAATAGCAACACCCTTCCTTCCAAAGCGACCACCACGGCCAATTCTGTGTGAAGAAGAAATCAAGTTGTGTTCAATAGTTTGGAGGCTTAAATAAAATATCCCAGCAAATAGGTTTACAAAAAAAGGCCACAAATCTTAAAGATTAAAAATCCTCTCCTAACCTACTCTCACATTTCATTGAGCCACACTATTACTCAATAAGACAACCACCCACCTGACTGCATTTGCTTGAACTCAATTTGTTGTTAGCACATTAATATAAAAAGATACTAACCTGTGAATATAATTCTCCCGATTTGTAGGCAAGTCATAGTTAATTACAAGAGACACCTGCTGCACATCAATGCCACGAGCCTTTGAGAGAAAGTGTAATTTTAAGAGGCAATACAACCACTCACAGGGCTTTTTACATTCAAATCTACACAAAACAGTTTCACAAGCAAATATAGAATTACCCCAACCTAGGCAGAGGAAAATGGACAAACTATGTGCACGTTGTTGTACAACTAAGACACGCACAGTAGCTAGTAAAACTCCACTTGGTTATCCATAATATCCAATTCAATTAAAATGCAAATAGGTTCCTCAACAAATTCCAATTTGCATACCAGTAGATCAGTAGTGATTAGCACACGGCTGGATCCTGAACGAAATTCCCTCATGATCACATCACGTTCTTTCTGATCCATATCTCCATGCTGCAATGAAGAGACAAACATCAGAATTGCCAGAAAGCACATCTTTTGGGGCATTACTTGGATTAATCGAGTGAAAAAATCCTCTGCAAAAAGGTAAACAGAATTTTATTCATAGAATGGTACAGGGGGGCTGACATTCAGCCCAGAATCCCTACCAGCTACATACAACAGCAATCTACTTGATCTCACTCCCCCACACTTCACAGACATTGCAAATTTGTTCCCTTTAAATCCCCAATTGCTACAACTATATCCACGTCCACTGCAAACATATTTGCCATCTTAATTGCTTGCAGAACATCCTTCAGTTATGTACAAGGACATCCAGGTCCCCAAACAGAAAGTTGTTTATATCTCAGGCCTCACCAGATGCCAATTTCTTTTTAAAGAAAATAAATTTCAGCATCGTCCAAAATTCAATTCTACTTGTTTCAGAAGTTTATCGAGTTACAACAGTGGGCTAATATATACACACTGAATGATGAAGCATCTCAACTGAAAAGCTTCTCTACAACAGTAATGTAGGTTGAACTACACTCCTGAATTAACACCTTCAAAGGGGAAACTGATAAATAAAATCTGGAAGTCTTACCAATGCAGAGACAGTGAAGTCCCTTGCATGCATTTTTTCAGTCAGCCAATCGACCTTCCTCCTTGTGTTAAGAAAAATCACAGCTTGCGTTATTGTTAGAGTTTCATACAAGTCACACAGTGTGTCCAACTTCCACTCCTGTTGGAATAAGACGAGTTTGAAATGAGCATCCAATAGCACACCAATTCCAAACTATTTAGTTGGCCCGCTGGTATTTTAAAATCAGCACGTAAAGTGTGTTCAAACCTCTCTTTCTACGTTGATGTAAAACTGCTTGATACCCTCAAGAGTGAGTTCTTCCTTTTTAACGAGGATACGAATGGGATCACGCATGAACTTTTTAGTCACCTCCAAGACATCACTCGGCATCGTAGCAGATAACAGAACAACCTAAGAACAGAGTTAATTAGCCGTGCTTCGAATCCAGCTGTACGTGCTCACTTCTGCATATCAGAATGGTAACCTTCAATAATAAACCCTTTTCATAAATTCAAATAATTGGTACTGCTGTGAGATATCATCAAGAAATCACCTACTCCAGCTATCACAGTTTAAACTGCTATTTTAGCCCAATAAGGGCAGAATGCATGACAAAGTAGCTATTGTCCAAATATCCTCGCATCAATCTGTTTCCCCAGAAACATTTCACCTCCACTCCCCATGAACAACACAGAAATAATACTCCAAAATTGTAGCACAGTTTCAAGACAAAGGACACTGGACATCAAAGTTGTCCAACCTAGCCTCATAACATTGTGCAATTTTTCTCCTTCCCAGGTGTACTCTACTAGCATTATCACAAAAGGCAGGGCTCCTGAATTTTGTAATTTTAGCAGAGTGCTTCAGAAGAAGGAAAGCTACCAGTAATATTCGGAAAATTTTGCTGCTCCTCATTCCAGTGTATTTATACGAGGCCACTCCTTGCTGAGATTACGTCCCGTCGGAAAACAGACCAGTTTACCTGAATGTTTGTGCTTAGCTTCTGAAAAATCTCATAAATTTGATCTTTGAATCCACGACTCAACATTTCATCAGCTTCATCTAAAACAAACATCTTGATCCATCTGGAAGCTGCAAGAAACATTTTAACCAAGTTAGATCAGTACTCATGACATAGCTTCAATAATCCAGTTCATAACCACAAACCTACTGATCATGACAAATTTTGACAAAAGGGACCAAATCTAAGTTTTCTTTGATAAACTTAAAATGCCCAGCTATCTTCCCTTGCTTTTTCTTAATTTGGACCACAGGTAATACCTCAAAGGCTTTCATACTGGAGATCCAACAATCAAATCTCTGATAACAAGCACACACATCTGACTAAAAAGAAAATTGTCAAGTGGCTCATCTCCATTTCAAGTCTGCCTGAAAGATGTTAAAAACCATTTCACTCTGCAGAACTAGAGGGTTTTGGATTTATGGTCAGTACTCACATATATATCCCCTGTTCAACATGTCAAACACTCTCCCTGGCGTTCCTACAACAATGTTGGGAGCTTCAGCATTCAGCTTCTGCATCTCACTTCGAACATTGGTGCCACCAATGCAGGCATGGCAAGTAGCACCCATGTAATCCCCTAGAGCCAGGATAACCTTCTGGATCTAAAAAAGATATATAGATGACTTAACCCTTAGTTAAAATAGCACAAATGTACAAACAAACTGGTAAATTTACTACTTTGGCTGTATTTATACTTTCAGCATTTATCTACACTGAACAATGAAAGATAATAATGGAATATGAAGACTAGGCTGCAATTTGGTCATTAATTTTACCTACACACTTCAATAATCTGGGAAACTCCAAGAGAACTTAGAATTAACTATATTTAGTTAATCCAAAGTTACCTGCACACAGGACTCCAAAACTGAATGCAGCAGCTTTAAGTTTTTGGCCATATTTTGCATAATTCAAATTTTCAAAACTGGGTACAATGAGGGAAAAAAACTGGCTTCACTTCACCCTTCTGCTTTAAGTACCCAGATCCAAATATTTATGAGTTGACTGAGCCCGTTGTACTTTCACAATTAATTTGTCTATGGTCAACAAAAATCTAATCTCAGATTTAAACCTGACAATTGATAGGAGCAAAAGGCATCCACTGCCAAGTGTTACAAATTTCTAACACTTGTGTAAATCAGTTGCACAGATTCACTCCTGTAGGCCTGGCTTTAATTTTCAGATTTATACTCTTGGTCCTGCCCCAGAAACAATGAAAATACATTTGATAGCAAAACTGGTAGTTCCTCTGAATAGCTGCCTTTCTCTTCAACGCCATCACATTTTCCAAGGAGCAGTGCACAGAATTGAACAGTGTTTTGTAATTAAACTATGCCCTTGTAAATCTACAAAATACACAAGTTTGAATTCCTTTAGGTTCCAATTCTTCAGAAAAGTTTGTTATTTTTCTGTACATCAACAGGACATTTTAATGCCCTGTACACACAAATCCTTGAGTCTCCTTTTGTCACTTTTCATCATTTCCAGAGTACTGAGTCACCCTATTCAGATGACTGATCTGAACAAGTACAGCACAATGCCAACAAACCCAGTCACACAGAGCAACTTAAATACAGCTGCATTTTTAAGCAGTCTCCAAAATGAGGGGCACTTATACTGAGGTTATCCAGAATGCATTGATAAGAATGTGAAAAATAATAGGTAGCCACCTAGTTCTTTGAACTGGCTCAGCTATTCAAGATCATAGCTTGGCGCCTACCTCCATTCCATTTTCCTGCACTATTCCCATATCCTTCAATATGCAGAAATCTATTGATCTCTTTTGAATGAACTCAGTGATTGAACTTGCACAGCTTTCTGGGGCAGAGAATTCTAAAGATTCACCATGTCTGTAGAAATCACTTCTCACCTTAGTCCTAACTGGATACTCATCAGTCAGGGGAAATAGCCACCCTGGATCCAATCTGTCAAGCCCCGTAAGAATTTAAGCTTAATGAGATCTCCCTTCATTCAAAACTCAAATAGACCAGACACTCTCCTCATACACAAACTCGCCAGCCCTGGAACCAGTCAATGTGTGCACTGTGCTAATCTTTTAAATTGAGATACAATGTTGTGACAGATCAGTGATCAGCTTGGAGATGAAGAGAAATTAAATTCTCAATAGGGTTGATGTTTGTAGTGTTTATGATCTGCATCAAAAATTAAGCTAACATCTTAACACTTTACTTGAAGGAATTAAGAGTCAAATATCCAGGGACACCACCTTAAGGTTTACTACAATGTTTGCAGATGAGTACAGACCAGGTAACTGGTCAGAACTATAGGAACTCAGATGAGGTCACCCACATTTTGGTCCTCAGAAAATATATTTTCTTAATGATTAGAAATATTAACTGGCACAGTGCATGTAGAGAATTTAATGAAGTATACAGACAACCCTCACGTTACAGCCATTTTGCTAACAGAAATTTGTTCTTATGGAATTCACAAATCACTATCCAAAAGTTTAAGAAAAATTTTTATTTCATCTCAAATTCCACACAAAAAACGCAAAAGATACAACAAGTATTGTAAATTTTTATTTTTAGTCACTCAATACAATGGGCCAATAAGATTTCAATGCCACCACTTTGATTGGGTTGGCAGTTACAGCTGAACATCACCTTCGCCACGTCGCTTCTGGTCTGAGGACACATGAACTGACATCACAAGAATGCAGGGCTGCCATGCTCTTCATCTGCAAGGCATTTTCTTTGATGGCTGCAATGCAGGGAGCTGCAGTAACCACAGCCAGCTCCCCAAAATAATCTTCAGCCTTTACTTCACAAAGTCACCATACTTTAACCTATCACCCACCCCAAACTCCTCCTACCTTTTCTCTTAATGAACTCTGGCCCTCAAATCCAATCCCTTTCCCCAATATTCCCACTTCCTAAGCCCTTTCCTAATTTACAAGCTGAGTGTTAGAGAAAGTGCTTTCAGGTGAACAGCACAGAAGTGCTGCACTCTGATGCAAGTTCTCATGTCCTGTCTGGAGAGGGTATGGCAAAGGGCAGATTCGACTGTGACTACCGACCCAATCGGAGCAGAGACATATCCAATTCTTATTCCACCACAGTATTGAGTGACTAAGAATAAAAATTGACAAAATTTGATGTTTCTTTCCTACAAGCCTTGTCCATCCACCCCCCACCCCCAAATCTAATGTTGGCCTCAGCTGTTAAATAACAGCAATGGGTCACATTGCCTATCCCAATAAAATGGCATAACATCCCATAGGGAGTAACAGGCCATGTCACAGAAAATAGCAGGGACAGCATTTTTTTTTACAAATGCAACTCCTCTGCGGGGTGGGATGATGAGATGGAGTACTGTATTCAATTTTGGACACTGAACCCAATATACTGGCTTCGAAATACTGCAGATTCAAGTAATGGAAACCAGACCCATTTAAAGATCTATTGGCACCTAACAGTCACAGAACTATTCTACAATATACCCTGAGAATATTAAAAGGCAAAAATCAGATCAAACCCTTTCGACAAACCATTATGTACCTGCTGTGCCAGCTCCCTGGTAGGAGCCAGAACCAATGCCTGTGATTCTTTCATATCCAGTTCCAGCTGCTGCAGGATCGAGATTGCAAATGTAGCAGTCTTGCCAGTTCCAGACTGGGCTTGGGCAATGACATCAAAACCTGAATTAAGACATGCAATTACTTACTAGGAGTCTGAAATCTTCCTCAGACTTCTCATTCATTGAAGATCTGCACACCACTATAAAACAGTCCATCCCCACCCCACCCCAAAAAAGTTACAGGCACAATCTTTCAGATATGACAAATGTCCAGAAAATGGCATAACCATACACCACTGCTCCTTAAATGAGAGCAAACCTCTCAGTCAACCTAGAGTGATCAGTAAATAAGCAAGTATCTCCCCATTGGATGTCAGTCCCGAAAGATGGTAAAGCATCATTTCACTCTAAGTTCAAACTGAGACAGGATCTTGTACACTAAACCAATTAAATGCCATTACTTATAACTTAGACAAATCATGTTACCCAATCCAACTAACACAGCCACCTTTCCCAACAAGTACTCAACATTCACCTTTAATGCATGGCATTATTGCCCTCTGTTGAATTGCAGAAGGCTTTTCAAAACCATATGCGTAGATTCCTCTAAGGAGTGTCTCTTTCAGGTTCATGTCATCAAAATTATCGACAATTTCGTTCCAGTTACTCTAGAAGAGTTTAAAAACACAACAAATTTCAACTCAAGAACATTCGCTTGTGTTTTTGACAATTTGGATATTCAGCAAGAAACTCACCTCGATAACGCCATCTGGGTCCATCCCATCTGGGCCTTGGTCTTTGGTACTGCAAGGATGAGAAGAATAGTTTTTAATTACTGCAAACAAAGATTACTGAGAAGCAGCTTCCGCAAACAGTTCCAACTAGGTAGGACTGAGTGGTTACCACGATCTCTTACCCCCCACACACCCTCACAATGAAATTCAAAAGAGAAACTTCATTCCGAATCCACCCAAACTAATTAGTGGGGAATTGATCCCTTAATCTGCTCCGATGAAAGGAAGACAAGTGATGCCAGTTCAATGCCACGGATATTCAAACGATGCTACGAGGAAATGTTTGAACTGCAACACCCACTCCCCCACCCCCCCCCCCCCCCCCCCCCCGGCTCGGGAGCCCCGAGCCCCGCAGGCCCATCCCGTCCCGTCCGTAGCCCAAGCCCGTCCCGGCTCCCAGCCCCGTCCCCCGTCCGTAGCCCCGGCGACGGGCCTGTCCGAACCTCGCAGGCCCGGCCCGCCGCTCACACCCAATGGGAGGGCCCGAGCACGCCGAGCCGAGCCGAGGGGAGGGGGGGGGTGGTGGTGGATGGAAACTCGGGCCTGCGGGCGTAACAAAAGCCTGGGGCCCAGCCGCCCCTCCCCCCCCCCTCCGACCGCCGCCGCCACGCAGGTCAAACGCCGCCGCTCTATCCCCGGTGTGGATGGAGCGGGGCGATGGGTCGGGGGGCGGCCGGGCGCCGGGACCGCGGTTACCTGTAATCGGCCGAGCCGCACGACATGTTGACCAACCGCTCCTCCACACGCCCTTTAACTGAAAGGAAGCGCTCAGCCCGCACCGGCCTGCTTTATACCGTCGCCGCCGAGCCACTTCCGGTCCGGGTCCAAACCCTCACCGAAATGCTGCCAGCCGCCCCGCTCCGGCTCGGCGCCGCCGCCAACCCGCCGGCAGACTCCAATCCCACACCTTTTGCTCCCCGGCAGCTGCTTTCTGCTTAGCTTTTGCCGGCGCCCTACTTTTCGCAGCGGAGGGATACCGCCCTTGGAGGGAAAAAAAACGATCCGAGCACTCCGCACTGACGGGGTTTCTCCAACTGCCCCTTGCATAAGCCCCGCCCTCCTTTCCCCTCCCCCCACCGTCTCAATGGTCCTTGCAACTGGGCCCAAATGAAATATTGCAAGCAATAAATCACCTTTGTACGTTTCTTCCCCCAAAAAAATTGCAAATAAAATTATTTTAATGTGCAACAATTATAAGGAATTTGTCCCTCTCTTGAATTCATTAGCACCATCTGATGGGGCTTAAAAACGTGAAGCTTTCCAGTAAACCTGATGTACATTATCCTGATCCAACCCCTTAGGTGGGTTTGTAGCAAACGAATGCAGCCGATGCAACCTGCCACTGAGTCCTTGAGAGGCACCGTCATCCATGACTCATTTGCAATCTCATCTATGTTTGAAAAGGTTGTGGGTTCAAATCCTTTACAGTGACTTGTGTACAATAGATAAAGGCTGACAGTCCTGCACTCAATGCTGTTCATTGGATAAAGTAAAATATTTATGGTCCAAATACCCTCTGTGGATGTAGAAGATGGGGTGGCACAGTAATGCAGCAGGATGTGTTACTGAATCACAGCTCCAGGGACCTGTGTTCAATCCTGACCTCTGGTGCTGTTGTTGTGGAAGCTGCATGTGCTCCTCATGATCGTGTGGGTTTACGCCCAAAGACGGTCCAATTTCTTCTCATATGCCAAAAGGCATAGTAGGTTAATTGGTTGCTGTGAATTACCACTGATCTCTCCCCTCCCATCAGGCAGAAGATACAAAACCCTGAAAGGATGTACCACCAGGCTTAAGGACAGATTCTATCCTGCTATTATAAGACTATTGAACAGTCCCCTAGTACAATAAAATGGACTCTTGACCTCACAATCTCCCTCATTATGGCCTTGTACGTTATTGTCTGCTTGCACTGCACTTCCTCTGTAACTGTGACACTTCATTCTGTTATTGTTTTCCCTTGTACCACCTCAATGCACTGTTGTAATGAAATGATCTGTATGGATAGCATACAAAACAAAGTTTTTTTTACCGTACCTTGGTACATGTGACAATAATAAACCAATTTACCAATTTACAATTTAATTTACGTAGGAGAATTGTGGGAAGGCATGGGTAGGGGGCTTTCATGGGCATGTGAGAGAGAATAGGTTACACGGAAAATATATGTGGGGTAATGAGATTGGTCTGAGTTGGCATAGACTCTATGGACTAAATAGCCTCCTTTGTCATGAGAAAATATAAATTTAAAGATATGAGAAAGACCCTATGATGCTACTTCAACACGTTTAACAGAAGACAGATGGTATTCTCACTGATTAACTCTCATTCATTGTTGTCAAACAAACCATTATCACAAACCAGTTCCCCTCTCCCCTCCACACACACACACACACACACACACACACACACAGAATATTGAGTCACTTGCACATTGTGAGAATTTGAAGTTGCAACCAGAGGCTGAAAAATGTGTTATAGAATTACTTCAAAGCCCATGTGTTTCAAAAGTTCCTTGCGTAGTGAGGACCAAGATCAAAGGGATGAGCGTAAATATGAGTGGAAGAATTTGTATGTCGGACTATTATACGGAGAGATAAAGAGAGAGAGAGAGGCCAATTTGAGCTTAGATAGATTTTAAAATAAACAATGTGTGTTGTGCAGTGCACAGGCCAAGGGAGTAGAGGAGAGAGAGCATTACAAAAGATTGACAACACAGAAACTGATCTTTTGGCTCAATATACATGTGTCCTTAAGCCTCCCTGTGCCCTTTGTTCATTTAACAAATCTATCTAATCCTTTCTTCATTGTGAGTTCAGGCTCCACTTCAGAGAAATTAATACAAAATATAGGCTGACTTCACACCATTTAACAAATGTCGTTTTATTCAGAGTTGTCTTTTGGACGAGATACTAAACTGAGGCTCTGCCTACTCTTTCGGGTGTAGGTAAAAGATCTTGTGGGACATGAGATGAAATGTTGCACTAAGAAAAGATGAGAAAAGTATTGAGCCAATGGCACTTACTAGCTTGACACCAGTCAGTAGTGGGATTGGGTCTGTGGTGGGTCAATTGGAACAATTTGGCTGCTGTATTTCCTAGGTTTTGACAGTGACCACGCTTCAAAAAGCATTCCGATGACTATAAAGTCCTTGGACTATACTTCTTTTTCTCTCTCTCAACTTGCATTGGTGTCATTATGTTGATTTTGTCATGTAAGTTATGTTTGATTTATGTTAATTTAAGTTTATGTTAACTTATGTTTGTAATATACTGTACTGCTGCTGCAAAAAGCTAATTTTCACGGCATTTATACCCTGTGTATGTATGCCTGTGACAATAAACTTGAACTTGAAGTGACTGAGATGTCCAGAGATCATAAGTTTATGCATCTTATCACCATATAAATGAAAATTTTTCTTTCAGGCTATTCAGTCTTTCCTGGTAGGTACTGTATTTGTCTCTCAGTAATGATGGTAACATTAGTAAATTGTTATTGCAATGTTTTAAAGAGAAAAAAATAGAAGTATTAGTAAAGGTTGAGGATTCTAAGGCAGAGGTGAAGAATGGAACAAGAGGTGCTAGAGGGGAACACTGGGAGATGAGGGAGGCATTTGATGAAAAAGGCCACGTTATCACTGTGGCGTTTGCTGGAGCTGGAAGAAAGAATTCAGAAAGGGGTAAGATTATCCCACATATGTGCCCCCCTACAATCAGAGCTACAATGATAAAATGGTGAAAACAGTAAGTCCAAGGATTGTAAAATGTTTACTTGTAAGTGAACATACTTTTTTAGATGAATCTGAGGGATTGTGACATGAAGGGCCAGGAATGAGCTTTCAAGCACGGTAGTGTAGTGAGTGGTTAGCATAACACTTTATGGTGCCAGCAACCCAGGTTCAATTCCGGCTGCTGTCTGTAAGGAGTTTGTACGTTCTCCCCGTGTCTGCATGGGTTTCATCTGGGCGCTCTGGTTTCTTCCCACATTCCAAAGGCATATGGATTAGGAAGTCGTGGGCGTGCTATGTTGGCACCGGAAGCGTGGCGACACTTGTGGGCTGCCCCAAGAACACTACGCAAAAAGATGTATTTCACTGTGTGTTTTGATGTACATGTGACTAATAAAGATATCTTATCTAAGATTACCTCCAGTTAGGCATATTATTAGGAGACATCAGTGAATGAGTTAGGTAGATCATTTGTTGCTCATAGTAACACAGTATAGATTCTCTGTGGGTTCAAACTGGCCACAAACTGGCATTAAGACCAGGAGCTGAAGGAATTCAAAGTATATAGGTGTGGCAAGATTGGGAGAGTCATGTCCTTATCATTAATGTATATCAGAGAGGAAACAATATGAGAGTCCAAAGTTAAAGTGCAAGCTTGGTGCCACAGTAAAGTTGACCTTTAGACAGAGACACAAGAAATTGTGCAGATGCCGGAATCTGGAGTAATGCACAAAAAGTGCTGGAGGAACTCAGCATGTCAGGCGTCATCTATGGAGGGAAATAAACGGTTGAAGTTTCGAGCTGAGACCCTTCATCATGGAAAGGAAGAGGGCAGAAGCCAGAATAAGAAGGTGGTGGAAGGGGGAGGAGCGCACACAGGCAGGTGATAGGTGAGCTCAGGTGATAGGCAAGTCCAGGTGAGAGGGGGATGGTAGGTGGGTGGGGGAGGGGGGAAGATGTAATAAGCTGAGAGGTGATAGTTAGAAGAGGCAAAGGGCTGAAGAAGAAGGAATCCGGTAGGAGAGGGCAGTGGACCATGGAGTAAATGATGGGGGAGGGGAGGAGAGGAGATGGGCAGGTCATCAAGGCGGGGGAAGGGAGCCACAGGAATAAGGGAAGACAAAGGACTTGGGGGGGGGGGGTGAAGAAAAAGAAGGGGAGGGGTTACCGGAAGTTAGAGAAATCGATGTTGAGGCGGTCAGGTTGGAGACTCCCAAGATGGAATATGAGGTGTTGTTTCTCCAACCTGCGTCTGGCCTCAACGTGGCAGTAGAGGAGGCCATGGATAGACATGTCAGTATGGGAGTGGGATGTGGAATTGAGGTGGGTGGCCACTGGCAGGTCCTGGCTGTTGCGGCGGACGGATCAAAGGTGCTCGACAAAGCAATTACCCAATCTGCGTTGGGTCTCACCGATGTACAGGAGGCTACACCGGGACACCGGATGCAATAACTGACACTCTTTGACTCACAGGTTTCATACAGACAGAGCTGTAATAGGGCATACATGTTCCATAAATTTGCTTGACAGTGCAAAACGAGTCATGTTTAGCCAGTGAACCCATTACGCTTTTTCTTTCTCTGAGATTTATTATAGGTAAATAATCAAATAACTCAGTGCCTGTTGTGGACTCAGAAGAAGTGGAAACAAACAAACGATTGGCCTGTATTTAAAACTTGTAATGAAAAGAAAACTGTCATTATTTACCGTCATTTCACTGTGAAACCTTCACCAGGTTAAAGAGTTTGCACATGCTCTGTTGAACACATAAAACCAGAAACACTTGTCAGTGATTTGCTGCTTCCTGACAGGGATCACTCATCTACAAACTCTCCAACAAAATATTCAGAAATCATTGATCTCAAGATAACCTAAGATATTTATGAACTGTTTTTAGTGTTTAAAAGGTAAATTGATATGTTTTGCTGCATGAGTTGTGAGTTTTTAAATAGCATACTGAACCATAATTACTGCTTAGCAAATTCTCTGGTGCTAAAATTCAATTATAAATGTGCATACTCTAATTTCCTTTGATATTTTAAAAAATATTATAAATTTTAAAATAATTTGTTTTTATATTTTAGGTAGTTTCAACTTCTACTTTGTGTATATTCCAATCTTCAGTTTGCACACAGTAAGATCTCTAAAATTTTAGTTAAAAATTGTGCTATTTATTCACTGGTTTGCTGTTTGTGAGAATTATTCAGTCTAATTAGCTGCTCAGCCAGCCTGGTGACATCACAGATCCCCAGGAATAACATAGAACATAGTACATTACAGCACAGTACAGGCCCTTCCACCCACAATGTTGTGCCGACATTTTATCCTGCTCTAAGATCTATCTAACCCTTCCCTCCCACATAACCCCCCATTTCTCTATCATTCATATGTCTTTCTAAGAGTCTCTTAAATGTCCCTAATGTATCTGCCCCCACAACCTCTGTAGGCAGTGCATTCCACGCACCCACCAATCTCTGTGTAAGAAACTTACCTCTGACATCCCCCTTATACCTTCCTCCAATCACCTTAAAATTATGTCCCCTCGTGTTAGCCATTGTCACCCTGGGAAAAAGTCTCTGACTGTCCACTTGATCTATGTCTCTTATCATCTTGTACACCTCTATCAAGTCACCTCTCATCCTCCCTCTCTCCAAAGAGAATAACGCCTGACAGCAACTGACTTTAGCACACAGAGAGTGCGTGCTACTGAGATTAACAAATTTATCTGGCAGTTTTCTTCAGGGTCAGCAGGGAGCGCTGTCATCTCTCTCTGAATCTGGACCATTATGATAGTAATTCACTGACTGTGCCAGAGATTGTGGCTTGTTATTGCAAACAAATCCTTGATTTTAATGAGCTGGTGCTCAGTCCAAAGGATAGGATGAAATTGCCACCAGATGGCCTTGTGCAAGAGGCAGTCAGTAGGGATAAATTGCTTGTGTTGGACTTGGTATTAATAATAATTGTCCAAACTATGTTATAACTGAAGCATGTTTTTAGGCTTAATGAGTCAGCTAAGTAAAAATCAGTGAAGAATTTGGAAAGAAGTATGATTACATTTCATGTACATTTCATGTATATTTCAAGTTATTATACACACATTTTCTCCTCACCAATATTCTCCTCACCAATATTATTTTCTTTCCTCTCCTCCCCTTTCCCCATACCTTTGACCCATCCCCTGGTGGATCTGATCTCCCCTCCTCCCCCCGCACCTGCCTATCACTATCATTTACCTGCATCTACCTATCACCACCTTGTGCCCACCCCGCCTCCCCTCTTTTGTCCACCTATCACTTTTCTGTTTCTCCCCCCTATATATTAGGCTTTATCCTTTTCCTATCTTCAATCCTGAAGAAGGGTTCTGACCCAGAACATTGACTGTTTTTCTCCAGGGATGCTGCCTGACCTGCTGAGTTCCTCCAGCATCTTGTTATTTTTCATCTGGGTTCTAGCATCTGTAGTCCTTTGTTTCTCTATTATGTGCAATATTTTTATGAAACCATTGATTCAGGTAATTCCATGGGGTAATTAGAATAAAAAGAACTACATGCCTTTGTGCAGTTTTCAGATCATACCAAAGCACTGGAAAACCAATGAAGTTTGCAATATGCTTCATTGATGTGACAGTGATTTTTTTCCAAAGCAAACTCCCACAAATAGCAATGTGATAATGACCAGATATTCTGCTTTGTATTGTTGAGCATGGAATAAATATCCAACCAATATGGGGCATAACTCCCTTGCTCTTCTCTTCAAAATTGTGCTATTATATTTTCCATGTCATTTGAAATAGCAGGAATTTGCTGGAATTTGAAATATTTAATGAACCTGTAAGGTAAAGGAGCTGAAATAAGATTAAAATATGGTTATTCACCAAAATACCCAGGGATAATAACAGGAATCTGCAAATGTTGATGTTTTACTTCAACTATGGAGACCCCGTGCAGAGTGGTTTGGTTCTTTGAAAGCTGATAGTCCCAGCGTAAGATCCCAGAGAAGGTTAGTGAATAAGGAAACAAAAGAGTAAAGAATATCCGGCATCATTCAATCTCCATTTCCAACAAAATTTGGGCTTATCAACATAACACAAACACAAGTATAATTTCCATTGTTATGATTTTGAACCTGCATAGAATTTGTGCTAATCTAATGATTACCTAGGAAACAAATTACTGAGTCTTTTTACAGACTGTAAAAGAAACAATCTTCAGAATATCTTGATAAACCAGGAATAGATTGGAAGGTCTTGATACTTTTGGTTAGTCTCTCCTATTCAAGAGAACATGAAGAAAATTTGCCAGATTAAGTTGCAACTTTCATATTTTGCCATGCACAAAGGAGTCCAACCTCTAAAGCTGAATGAATGCTGAAGTCACTATGCAAGCGCACTTTTCCATTGTGTTAATTGACGGGGTTTTCACAATTGGTGGGAAGGCTCAAGTTAATAACATCAATACCCAGCATTAACAGCTGATGTCACAGCAGTTTCAGTCTGAACCTGGCACATATGACTTCATGACATTTGTTGTGGTGAAAGGGTAACTACTTCATGTCAGATCTTAATCTATTGGCTAAAGCTGCAAATAGTGAGGGTAATTGGAAGCTGTGTGTACTGTTGTGATGACCTATTGCTGGAACTACATCAGCCACATGCTCTCTGACAATTCTCTGGTGAGGGTGACTCCACTTAGGAATGAGCAATGGGTTTAACGGATGTCTGTATGGCAGACACCAGTCAGTATGAATAGTAGCTATCAAATCCTAATTGGAACAAATAGACAGAAACATGAAACTAAATCACAATATTGTTTCAAAAAAAAACAATATTCACAGATTAAAACACTAGGAATGATGATAAAGCTCAATGATTCCCTTATTGCTCATACCAATGCCTGTAGAACCAGTAATGGGAAAGCAGCTGATGGTTACAAGAGCCGCTTTTGGCCATCACCCAAAATATTTGAATAAATAATTTCCAGGTTTATGCAACAAAACATGGAAGAGTTGCTCCACCTCCGAAATCTTCATTTCTGGGCTGTGCTTTCCTTGCACATTGTAATTACCCTTGCAATCCCGATAAATGTGACCAAGAGTTCAGCATACAGACAATTATTGATAGACTGTTGGCATTCGTTGTTACTTGGCAACAATTTTTATCTTAATAGATTAATAAAGCAAAATAAAAGTAATCAAAAGTAGAAGGAATGGAATGATAAAAATTACCTTATCACCACGTGATTTGTTGTTTCACCAGTTTTAGAACCCTTTCAAGTATGTAACCTGGGCAACGGAATGGAGCTATTCTCTATAAAGAAGTCCATGGGCATAGACTCTACCTTCCTGACCAATACAACTTGATGAGGAATTTTGACAACAATAGTTAAATGTTGATTTGCAGAATTCTACATACCTTCAAATCCATTCTGCGAGGTATGTCTCATTTTCAGATGGCAACATATTTTCAGTGATGACCACTGACCCCATTTGATTGCTTTTTTGCCAACTTTGAATCAAAGGTTGAAGTCCTCTGGTAAGAGAGAGTGCTGTTATTGCGGCAAAGTCCCATAGACTAGGCATGGCAAAATAAAACCATATATAACTTTGCAACTGGTCATGCTGGATCTAAAAATCATTGCATCAGCAAGACCTATAGAGTCGCTACTTTGCTAACATCTGACAGTTACAAAGTCTCTCAGATTGTTAGGTTTCCTGCTTCAGTATATTTTGCAGGTGATAAATATTATGTTCGTTTTCTTTTGCTGAGAGTCCAGATGGAAGTCAAGACCCAGTCTACAGGAAACCTCCAGAGAAGAAGACAATGAAATAATAAAGGAAGTAGAAGATTGATGATATTACATTCTCATTTAGATTCATAGATAGATTAATCGAATCATACAACACATAAACGGGCCCTTCAGCCCACCCCATCCATGCCAACCATTTTTCCCACCCACACTAATCCTATTTGCGTTCATTAAGTCCATATCCTTCTATGCCTTCTCTTTTCAAGTGCCAACCTAAATGCCTCTTAACTGTCTTTGATAGGCTAAGGGAAGTACAATTGTGATATACTGTAGGAAAGAGTGGAGTAGGTCTTAATTTCATGATTCAGTAAGATTTAAAACATTCTTCTGATATTACGTGAAGTTTTGACGAAGATCTTTGTCTCCTTACTAGCAACAGGCGAGGTCTCAGAGGACTGGAGAGTAGCCAATGTTGTTCTTTTGTTCAAGGGGGGAAATAGGGATAATCCAGGAAATTATGGGCCAGTGATCCTCACATCAGTGGGAGGGAAGCTACTGATGAGGATTCTTAGAGATAGGATTTACGTGCTTTTGGAAAAGCATGGGCTAGTTAGGGACTGTCAGGATGGCTTTGAGCGATGCCTTAAAAACTTGACTTGAGTTTTTTGAGGAGGTGACGAAGGTGATTGATGATGGTAGGGCAATGGATGTTGTCTAATGGATTTCAGTAAGCCTTTTGACAAGGTCCTGCATAGTAGGCTGATCCAGAATATTAAGATGCATGGGATTCACGGTTACTTGGTAGCTTGGATTCAGAATTGGCTTCTCCATAGCAGACAGAGGGTTGACATGGAAGGGTTTTATTCTGGCTGCAGGTTCATAACCAGTGGTGTACCACAGGGATCAGTGCTGTCACCTCCATTCTTTGTGATTGATAACTTGGATGAAAATGTAGATGGGTGGGTTAGTAAGTTTGCAGATGACACAAAAGGTGGACCATCAATGACAGACACCAGTCAGTACAAGTATATGACCATCCTTGTGTAAAATTAGTTCAGCAGCTCACTTGGAAATTCTACCATAGTAATATCAGCTTGTAGTTTTCCAATAGACTGGGATTAATTATTGCACAAAAAAAAAGTCAAAACTGCTTCCTGGGTCTGAAATTCTGTAAAGACATTTTGTTCACTTCTTATAACACATTGGATCAATTGTATGCTGTTAACATAAAAGTGTAATTATACCAGCTAGCCATCAGTGTGTTATCAAGCCATATATTAGATAACACTGCACCAGTTTTTAAATACCTTTCTAGAGATGTTGCTGCATGCATTTTACGTCATGGAATTGTGTTCCTTTGTCACTGTGTGTATTCCTCCTGGTTGACAGTGAAAGTTCCTTCATTCCACACTATGATGTGATACAACTCACCTGTGGTTTGTCTTATGCCCTTGCCACATGACTAACTTATCACAGTCTTTTACAGGAATTTAACTGGTTCTGCCTTCTATTATTTTCACAACAGGTACTCTGTTCTCAGTCTTTCTATTTTGCTCATGAAAGCGCACGATGTGACAACTGAAGCTCCGCTAGTCAATAAATTCATGGCTGATCCTTTACCTCAGTGCCAAATTCCTGCACTAACCTCAAATCTCAAAGTATCCATAATACCTAATAATCAATTGGACATTGTATTAAATATTGCTAATGTTAATGATAAAATAGATTACTATTATAATTCAACTCAGTCAAAAATGTTGATGTTGCTATAACACCATAATTTTAGGCTGTGTTCAACATAATCCCACAGCACTTGTATGTAATGTATAACTTACAGTAACCCAGAAGTGGCCAATGATCATAAGGCAGAGCAGTAGATGATATGTGGAGAGGAGTGGTTCCTTGAGATCTGAACACTGTTGGAGGAGGTCCCTTATCACACCCTTGCACTTGGTTGCTTTCAAAGATAATGTACATCTTCATGTGAGCTAGCAGAACACTGTGAAATGGCTGCTGTATCTAGATAATTTTGGGGTCAGAGCTTAAATTATCAGAAGTAACTGAAGGGCTTCTGTTCATTCGAACAACAAGGAGAAATTTATTGAGGTTTCAAAATTATGAGTCACAAGAGATTGCAGCTGCTGGAATCTGGAGCAACAAACAACCTCCTCCATTTCTCGCATGTCTGCCCTTACACCATCACCCCCCCAACTAATAGGAATATGGTTCCCCTTATCCTCACCTACCACCCTACGAGCCTTTGTATCCAACATATCATTCTCTGGAACTTCCACCATTTCCATCAGGATCCCACCACCAGGCACATCTTCCCCTCCCCTCTCCACTTTCCCCAGGGATTGTTCTCTGTGTGACTCCCTTGTCTGCTCATCCCTCCCCACCGATCATCCTCCAGACATTTATCCCTGCAACAGTGCTAAGTGTCACACCTGCCCCTATACCTCCTCCCTCACCACCATTCAGGGCCCTAAACAGTCCTTCCAGGTGAGGCAACACTTCATATGTGAATCCATTGGTGTCATTTATAGCATCTGGTGCTGCCTCCTGTACATCGGTGAGACCCGACGCAGATTGGGGGACCGCTTTGTTGAACACCTTCGTTCCATCCGCTGGAACAGCCAGCATCTCCCGGTGGTCAGCCATTTTAATTCCACTTCCCATTCCCACAGTGACATGTCTGTCCACGGCCTCCTCTACTGCCAAGTTGAGGCTAAATGCAGATTAGAGGAACAACACCTCATATTCCGTCTTGGTAGTCCCCAGACTGATGACATCAACATCGATTTCTCTAACTTCCGGTAACCGCTCCCCCCGTCCCCGCATATACCAAGCAGAGTTATAAGGCTTAAGGAGAATGATATCTCACAGAATGGCAATTACAAGTATTTGCCTAATCATTACAATATTAAATATTTGTTGTTGGATCTTGTTACAATGGCTCTGAATATTTTCTGGACTAATTTATTGCAATCATATGGTTGGGTGTGGTAGTGTAGCTTCTCAAATTACAATAAGCACCTACATTTAACAGGTATCCAATACAAATAAAGGGCTTCATTGTATAAGTGCACATTACTGTTGCTAATGCTAGATTTCGACCCAAAATGTCAACTGTCCGTCTCTCTCCATAGAAGCCACCTGACCTGCTGATTTTCTCCAGCACTTTGTGTGTTGCTGGATTTTTCAAGATCTCTTTGCATACCCATCAGAGGAAAACTTTAAAAAGGATGCCATGTCCCCAGTATTCCCATCTCGAGGGGGATGGTGGGATATCAAGAGCGAGAGGGTGTTCAGTATTTTTTGATCATTTGCTAAACTGTGATTATTGCTCTGATCAGATTGGCTCTGGTGGAACATTATGTTTTCAGAACCAATTTTATCCAGAAACTATCCTCTTCCTCCAGCCCACTTTTTGGGGAAAGTTTAGAACAGGCCAGCAGTCAGTGTGGTCATGTGGGTGCAACTCCTTGTACTTGCTTCTGCTCTGTCACAGTGACACTGTAAAGGTTACCAGCTGAAGGCAACCTGCCATGTAATCATACTGTTTGTGCAGCTCTCCCTTTGCCACCATGGTACACGGTGTGGAACTGAGCCAGAGTTTGATCGGCAGCTTGCTGTGTTATGTGTGCGATAATTGAATGGCATTTTACAGGAATAAAGAACAAATCAGTAATTCTTTCCAGTAATGTTTACATATGCTACATGAATCAAACCTAGCAGTGCTGATCCTTTTCCCCTTTTCATTTATAACTAAGAATAGATAACATAAGATATATTTATTAGTCACATGTACATCAAAACACATAGTGAATTGCATCTTTTGCGTAAAATGTTCTGGGGCAGCCTGCAAGTGCCACCACGCTTCCAGCGCCAACATAGCACACCCACAACTTCCTAATCTGTACGTCTTCGGAAAGTGGGAAGAAACTGGAGCACCCGGAGGAAACCCACGTGGACACGGGGAGAACACACAAACTCCTTACAGACAGTGGCTGGAATTGAACCCGGGTCGCTGGTGCCGTAAAGTGTTACGCTGTCCCCAGACATGTGCTCAATGGTTAAATTTTTATCAGGTCCAATAAAATAAGTTGCTGGAAAGAGTCTTATGATCTGATCGGTGAATAAAAACGTTGCTTTTTAGTGTAGCTTTACAGCACATGAATGTTGTTCTGACTAGCAGCTGATTCCTTCCTGGACTACTTAAATTGTTCAAGTTTGCAACTGCTGCACTGCATCACATCCAAGTCCCTTTCACATAAACATGGACTTTAAACTTACTGGAAGTATGCCTACTGCTTCTGTATCCACGTTTTAAATAAAAGTATAATTAGGAAGTGCTACTTCATACTAAGTCACTCAGTAGTTCAATCATCAGCAAATTTCAAAATTAGTTGAAATTGTGAAGTTACCTTTTGAAATTGTGCTGTATTTCCAAATTGAAGTTATAATTCAGAGTCAATCCAAACTCATTAGCTCTATCACAAGCGTCAAATCTTTCCTGAAGCAGCACAATCCATGATTAAATGTGGGTAAAACTGAAGGTTGGGAAGTGTTATAAACAGAAAACACAGCAATGTCTTTCATGTTTTGCTATTTCCCTCGGCTTCATTTCACTCATTCCCTTTATTCCATTTGCTCTAATTCTTTCTTCCAAAGCAATAAAAGTGTTTTGAAAACCATCTCTCTGACTAACAAACACATGAACATGGGAAGTGTGGTAACTTTCCATCCTCATGAAAATACCAAATACCTTTTCTGGATCTTCTCCCTCTGCAAACATGGTGTTGTTAACGATTATTCTGAAGTTATGAAATTATGGATGGCATAATTGTGGAACAATTAAAATTAGGACCAGTCTTCAGGAAATAAAACCTATTCACAATTTAACTTCAACTGATACTTTAAGGCTATTGAAACCAATCACTGAGTGTGGGACATTCAGACTCTGTACCATTGAAACTACACAGGGGAAGACAACAGATGATTGTTCATATTAATTGCTGGTCGTTGAAAACTTCAGGATGAGATCAGGGAAGGTGTTAAGTGGTCATCTCTTGTATTAACACATTGTTAAAGACATATCCCTGCCACTTAATACACAGTTCAGGACAGGTCTGTTTTGTCACTTAATATTCTAACTAGTTGTATATTCAGGGAGTCATCCTTCAATACTGTATCAAAACAAGTATATTTTGGGTGTGCTCAGAAGCTCTCGGACCAACCACCAGTACTTTAATATTCAAAGGAGTTCTAGTTCTGCTAGTTGGGATGTGCTCCCATTGTAAATACATAATTCTGCAAAGTTACCTGCCTATATTCAAAATGTTGAAGTTAAGTGAGCAATTATAGTCATGGAAACTGCAGTTAATCATTTATTATTGTCTTTATGTTCAAAAAGTATAAGACATTGTGTGAGGAGAACTCTCCTCAGATTCTCTCCAGATCTGCTGTGTTGAATAAAGACCTCTTATATCTCCCAGTTACAGCTTTCGTGTGGCTCAGTTCAGTCAGTCACAACAGTGTTTTCTATGGATACATTTAGAATGTCCTGTTCTGCTTTAACAAGTCTCCAGATTCCTCTAGATTTTTCAATTTTCACTGCTGGCAAACAAGCTCCTCTGGCATCAGTGTTGACGAGGAGATTATCACTCCTGGAAAACCAGTGACTGCTTTAATGCAATGTTTGGCAAAGAGAGACAGGACTGTAGGAATGTTGAAAGATAGCCCCTAAATACCGATGCAAGTGCAAATCTGCAACCAGAAGTACATCATGATAGAAATGGGACTCACACAATTTAAACATCTTCTTTGGGCTAGGTGATTGTAAATTGATTGTCTGCTGTAAAAACTACCAGCCTGCTTTAAAGAGGAACAATTTCTTGTCAGAAAGAAGCTTCTTATTGGGTCGAATTCTCTGCATGTTGCTGACTCCTTGTGGCAAGAATTCCCCTTACCAGGCTCAGAGGCACTGAAGTCAATCCATTAATGACGTGGCTGCCTCTCCATAGAACATAGAACAGTACAGCACTGGAACAGGCCCTTTGGCCCACGATGTCTGTGCCGAACATGTGTAATTGTTGATGACTCTAGGGTTTGGGACCACCAGGAAGTTGAATAAGATATGCGAGTATTTCAGTCCACAGGTAATCAAATTGCACACAATTTTCTTCATGTGATGTTAATCCCATAATTTTTATTTCAGGTTCCATCATGATTTAATGCCCTGCCAATGATAAACTGTTTCACTTATATAGAGTTTCTCCAAAAATTGATTTTCATTTTGTTTGCAAGTTGGACTTTGCTGTGTCCTTTGTTCCCTTATTATATTTCTTTCCAATTACCTTGGGAGAGGAGCTCTATTCTTCTATATATCTGCCCTAGTGTGGCAGGCAACTGAAATTATTTTCTAACTTTGGAAAGATATCAGTTCATGTATTTCCCATCACTTGGCTCGTGACAATGCCAAATTCATGGGATGCCTGTTCAGTGCTTTAGTGGCAGAGGAACAACTCAGGTTTAAAATCCAGAATGCCTATGCAATTAGCTGGTAAGTGATCGAACATGCAGATCATGACACCAGGTTCAAATAGTTAATGGAGCTATTTTACCTGTTTCGCCGGTGGTGAGAACAGGATTTGGGGTTCATCTGAGAGTCAATGAACCCTAAGTGTAAAGCAAAAAAAAATATTGTCACCTTCCCCCCTACTCTACCTCCTAAACCAAGGGACTGGCTGGGGTCAGGGGCCAGGTGGGAGGTGCATCTTGAAACCAGATATTGTGTTTTCTTGTGTGAGCAAAAGCAAAATAATCTAGATGCTGAAAATTTGAACTAAAGTCAGAACTTGCTGAAAATACTTAGAAGGCACTAACTGTGAAGGGGGAAACAAAGTTTTCATCAGATCAAGAAATTAGTTGAGAAAAGTAGTGACTGAAATTCCACAGAGAAAGAAAGAGCTTGCTGTTCACTCAGGGTTCTTTCTAGTTTGTTCATCAGGATGTAGCAATTGATGTAATTTTCTGCTTTGGCACAGAAGCTTCCTCTGGGAAGCTGGGGACTAGTCAGTGGTGGGAAATGAAAAGGGATGCAGAATATACTGAGGAGATGTGATTCACTGTGCCTATTCCTTCATTACATCAGGTGAGCCATTGTACTATCATAGTTAAGCTATAAAATAGCCCAGGTTTTACCATGTTTAAAAGTTAATTGTTCTTGTATTATGTTACAGGCTGCTCTTAGGGTTGGTGCCTAGATCTTAAAATGGCTGAGTTCTCATGTTCTAATTCTAGGTCTGAAACCTGTACTGGCTGAACTGTGTGCAGTGGCAAAGGTTCAAATGTGCTCTGAATTTTTACAATCCATTTCTACAGGCAATTATGGCTCAAATAACACAATAACAAATTTCTGTAAACTTTGGACTTTTGGATATTCATTTGCTTGATGCAGAAAAGATTGGCGATTGTAGCTTGGAGCACAGTTACAACATGGGTTGGGCATCATTTGGTTGGAGTTATGGTTGCCAAGCAATTAAAAATTTTAATTATGGGTTAATCGTGATAATTAGAAACCAGTTTGAATGATCCAATAGAAAAGGCTTTGTCTTTAAATTTTGATGATCCAGTAGAAATTGGCTTAACTTAATAACGTCTCATTGGGCCTACATCCCTCTGTGGGCTTGGCCCTCCTTATATAGCGCAGTGTCTCTTCTAAATCTGTCCTCTTGTGTATCCCTAGTGTCCTTTGCCCCACCATTGGCAATGATATTCCCTTTAACCAATAGTTTGGGTGCACCACCATTAAGCTTGCACATTAAAAATGAGTAGGTTTTTTGGATGAGACACTGCATAGGGAGAGATGAGCTATGGACTGCACTAAGTTTGACCGTTCCTTGCCCTCCACCAGCGTCAGCTGTTGGTGATCAATCCTGATTGAGATGGACTGGAGTCAGTTTCAAAGTGATGTGAGGGATGTGTCAATACCAAGTCTGATCCATTTCAGAATGAACTTACAGACACAGTGTGAATGTGTTTTCGATCAGTCATGGGTCTGAAGTAATTTCTGAATCAGAGAGAATCATTGAATCGTACAGAACAGAAACGGGCCCTTTTGGCCCACCTTGTCCATGCCAACCGTGATGCCTATCTATGCTAATCCCATTTGCCTGCTTTAGGCCCATATCCCTCTGTGCCTTTTCTATCCAAGTACCTGCCCAAATGCCTGTTAAGCATTGGTAATTGTATCTGCCTCCACTCTTCCTCTGGTAGCTCATTCCAGATATCCACCACCATCTGTGTGAAAAACTTGCCCCTCAGACCCTTTAAATTTCTCCCCTCTCACCTTAAACCTGTGCCTTCTAGTTCAAAACTCCCTTGTCCTGGGTACAAGGCTCTGACCATCTATCCTATCTATGGCCCTCATAATTCTATAAACCATAATTCTATCACCCCTCAGCCTGTTACATTCCAATGAGAATAAGCCCAGCCTCCCCAATCTCTCCTTATAACTAAATCTCTCCATTCCAGGCAACATCCTGGTGAATCTCTTCTGCACTCTCTCTATTACCACCACATCCTTCCTGTAGAGTGCCAACCAGAACTGTACACAATAATCCAAGTGCAATCTAACCAATGTTTTGTGTAGCGGCAACATGACGTCCCAACTCTTATACTCAATGTCTCAGCTTATGAGAACAAGCAACAAAATGTGTGTTTCACTATCATATCCACCTGTGTCACCACATTCAGCAAGCTATGGACTTACACCTCAAGGTCTCTCTGTCCATCAATACTCCTAAGGTCCCTGACATTTACTCTATATGTCCTATCAGAATTTGACATCACAAGGTGCATTACCTCACACCTGTCTAGATTAAATTCCATCTGCCACTGCTCTGCCCAACTTTCCAGCTGATCCATGTCCCACTGGATTCTTAGACAACCTTCTTCGCCATCTACTACTCCACCAATTTTTGTATCATCTGCAAACTTACTAATCATATTCCTACATTTTCATTCAAGTCATTGATATATATTTTACGAACAACAAAGATCCATCACTGATCGCCATGTTATGCCACTTGTTACAGACTTCCAGTTAGAAAAACACCCATCCGCCACCTCCCCCGGCCTCCTATCACCCAGCTAATTTTTGACCCAGATTTTGACCCAAATCCTGCAACTGCAACTTGTAGTCCTTCTAGGTTTAAACTTATGTTTAATAGACAAACATAGTTGCAGTTATACAATAACTGCCTAGTCAAAATAGAGTTATTGGCAATGTCATTAATTTAAATTATTTACTTAAATTTCCCCCATTTGATTGCAAAAATGCAAATGCTTAAAAGGCACATTTGCATTTCATGACAGTCAGTAATGCACCCAATCATAACAAACAAACATTTTCACTTCTTCAGGGCAGATCTTTAAACAAAGGAATCAATTATCTTTAATAATCAAAATTTAACTTCAGTCATTCTTTCACACAGCTGAAACTTAAGCAATCTTTAATCTTCCTTTTGCTGTATTTGTTGCTGCACCCATAATTTAATTGTTGATTGCAATTTTGAATATCCTCTGTGTTGCCAGCAACTGATTTTTTCTTATAGAAGGACGGGATGATTTTTAACATAGAACATAGAATTGTACAGCACAGGAACTGGCCCTTCAGCCCACCATATTTGCATTGATCACGATGCGAATCTAACTAATCCTATCTGCCTGAACATGGTCTGCATCCCTCTCCTCCCTGCCTGTTCATGTGTCTGTCTAAATGCCTCTTAAATGTTGTTATCATATTTGCTTCTATCACCTCTCCTGGCAGCATGTTCTAAGCATCTACCACTCCCTGTATAAAAGTTTGCCTTGCAAATCTCCTTTAAACTTTCCCCCTCTCACCATAAAGCTCTGCCCTCCTGTATTTGATATTTCCATCCTGAGAAAAAGTCTCTGAATATCTACCCAATCTATGCCTCTCATTCTTCATATACTTCAATCAGGTTCCCCCTCAGCCTTTGATGCTCCAGTGAAAACAATCCAAGTTTGTCCAACCTCTCCTTATAGCTAATACTCTCCAATCCAACCAACATCCTGGTGAACCCCTTCTTCTCCCTCTCCAAAGCCTCACATCCTTTCTATAGTGAGGCAACCAGAACTGCACACAATACTCCAAATGTGCCCTAACTAAAGTTTTAAACAGTTGCAATACGACTTCCTGAGTTTTATACTCAATGCTCCAACCGAAGATTCCATACACCTTCTTTACCACCTGATCCACTTGTGTATAGAGGTATGGACATGAACCCCAAGATCCTGCTGTACATCACTGCTCCTAAAGGTCTTGCCATTTATTGTATATTTTCCTTTTCCATTTGACCTCCCAAAATGCAACACCTCACATTTATCTGGATTAAACTCCATCTGCCATTTCTCCACCCAAATTTCTAACCTATCTATATCCTGCTGTATCCTTTGATAACCTTCCTCACTATCCAAAACTCCACCAAAATGTTTTGTAATTTGCAAACTTACTAATCAGACCATTTATATTTTCAACCACTGCAATTATATATATTACAAACAACAGAGGAACAACTGAGCCTTGCAGAACACCACTGGTCACAAACCTCCAATGAGAGAGACATTTCTCTACCACTACCCTCTGTCTTCAATGAGCAAACCAATTTTGTATCTAACTTACCAACTCACTATGGGTACCATGTAACTTAATCTTCTGGACCAACCTACCATGAGGGACTTTGTCAAATGCTTTTACTAAAGTCCAGGTAGACAACATCAAGTATCTTACCTTTGTCAATCATCTTCGTCACCTCCTCAGAGAACTATACATAAAAATCCATAAAATCAATATCCTAGGGACACTTTAAATATGCAAATTTCTCTACATTGCACATGGTGTACTCCAAGTTGAACTGCTTGTTAATTACATAGGCCATGGATTACAATGTCTTAATTGAATTACTTTCTTAAATATATAACACACACTGCATACAGAACAAACTGCTGGAGAAACTCAGTGGGTCGAGCACTATCTGTTGGGGGAAAGGAATTGTTAATGTTTTGGGTCAAGATCTTGAATCAGGACATTATTGCCAATGTCTTTAATTTAATATACTTACTTAAATTTTCCCCAGTTGGTCCTGATGCAGGGTCTTGACCCAAAACGTCGACAGTTCCTTTCTTCTCTTCAGATGCTGCTCGACCCACTGAGTTCCTCCAGCAGTTTGTTTTTTGCACCAGATTCCAGCATCAGCAGCCTCTTGTGTCACATACACAATGCACATATTGTTAATGTCATCATATCTGTAAGACAGGGTGATGAACAGAATTGGTATAATGTAGAATTGTAAAAGGAACTGCCTGGTCCAATGCTGGTTGGTCCAAAAAATACTACAGAACTTGTCCAAAATCATGTGTCATGTGTTATTTACACATAAAACTGGAACACATGAATCTTCTCTAATCCAGTTTCTAGCCTCGGCTCATTAATCTTGCTCTTTACTTAGAACCAATCAGGTTCTATACCAAAGACCATTCTGAAAGTCTTTTCTTTCACCACCTGTATTTTGCTGGGTTTTCATAGCTTATTTTGTGATCATTTTGGCCATACCCTACATGTTTTACAGCACGTATATTTTGCCAGTACAATCATGTGACCTCTTGCCTTTCTTGCAACCCTTCACGGATTTGCCCCAGATAAACGAACTGTTCCTTGTTCCATCTACAAAGTTGTTTTTAGCAGCTATTGACTTTGCATTGCAATTCTTTTTGTAAAATTCCTGTGGGCCCTACTAGCCTTTCATGTAAACAGAATTCTTTGAGAAGGTCCAACAAAGACCTGACTGTCACATTCGTTAACTTTCTGTTTATGTAATCTATATTTGGTTTTTGTTGCCCTTTCCTCTCCATTATAAACTATCTTTCACTTGTTTTCTCATGGATTTCCTGACTCTTTCTTTGTCATGCATGTATAATTATTTTATAGCAGAAATGAACATCTGTTAAGTTTTATTCCCTCTTGTGACCAACAGGGCTATTTTCTTCCCAGCCTGAGGCGTATTTAAAAATCTCCTTTCTTGATGCTGATTTAAAAGAATGAGTGTCATATCTTTGTATTTTCCCATGACATTTCAAATTTCTACAATTATTTCAAGTGATTTTCCTGCAGCTTTTCCCAAGCAATGCATAACTTAATCAATCATGTTAATACAAAATGGTTGCAAGTAAAGATCATCGCTATGCCTCTAAGTTAAAATTAATCCATAATTACCTACAGATGATACCTAATATTCTAGTTTTGGCAATACAAGTCATATACCAACAAAGGACTGGATGAAGAGAGGGTGTTTTGAAAAGGTGCTTGTTAGAAGCAGTAACAAGCAATCCAGGTTTTTAAGCATTTATCAGGTTTTAGATAACAAAGCTTAAACTCTCCAGATTCTTCAAGCTTAAAACACTCTCTCAGTTCCACATTGTCATGTACAGTATCTCCTGTACATCACTCTCAGTAACCCAGCATGTGTCAGCAGTGCAAACCCTGGCAATCAATGGCCCCACCCTCCCTTCCCCCCCCTACTCTGACATGCCAATGAGAACAGTAGAGTATATTGGAGCACTCAAAAGAATGGAGGAAGCATTTTAATAGTGCAAAAAAGAGCAAATCTGCACTGGACTTTGCCGTCCGAACTAATTCATTGTGTCATTTATGGACCATTATCGCATTAAACATGGTTAAGAAATATATTACCCTCCACTCTCCGCCTCCCCATCTTCACAACAACTTCACCATGAATGGGGGAGGAAAACAGACAAGAAAGAATTAGAGATGGAAATTTTGAAAAGCAGATTCTGCCTACATGTTTATAAGTTTGCATTATCGACTGTTATAGTTCCAAGTGCCAGACACCTGGAAACTTGTTACAGTGGAAAAGAAGTGTCCACACATGCGTCATCTGTAAACTGGGTTCCTTCCAATTTCCATTGTGCTTCTGTTTATAATTTCTATTTTAAACTCTGCCGACTGTCTCCATTTGAGGTATTGGATTATCTGAAGAGTTGATCTGTTCACTCACAATTCCCATGTATCCTTTGTTCGAGATTCCAGAACACCCAAAGATACTAGTTTGATTTTCAGTCTATGAAGACTGAACATTTACTGTATTGTGTTCAAAACTAACATCTAGACACAGCAAGCTAAGAATGGAGGAATATTTTGACTATTGGACTATTTGACATAATTTTTACAATCGACATCTCTCTGCACCTTCCTGAATCTCTTTTCAAAACCTTTAGGACAAGATAGATAACAATAAGTTGCGGTCTAATCCATAACTTTGTAGCTCACATAATCTAAATGTAACATGCAAATTATTAGCTTCCCATTGAATAGTAGTGATTTGCATACAAAAAAAAGATTGTAAAATGCCCTCCCCAGAAGTATAGAGAAGAAAGAATAAAACTTAAATTTCACACAGAGGCAGGGAAAGTACACATTAACATATCTTCATTCATTAGCTCGTCATGATAGCAGAGATGCCATTGTTAATTTACAAGGTCATCCTGCATTTCCATCCAAATCTTCTCAAAATGATTGTGGCATGATAGAATTTCAAGCTCAGCTTGGCAGTGAGAAATTTGGTTCTGAGACTCACATCCTAAAATACAGGCACCTACAATGGCAAGAAGACAACGTTAGGTAAACTGGACTGGAAGAATAGATTAAAGGGGATGACATTAAATCAAAGATTGAAAGGGATGCTTCATAAACCTCAGCAAAGGTATGTTCCAGTAAGAAAAAGTAGCTAACCAAGGAAGTCAAGGATGGTATCAAGTTGAAATAAATGGAATTACGGCTGATGGGGAACTGGCATTGAAGAGAAGCTGATCAACCATGAATGGTGGGGCAGGGTCGAGGAGTCAGGTGGTCTACTCCTGCTCCTATTTTCTTGTGTTCTTGTTATTTGAATCCAGGAGTAAGGAAGTCTTGCTGCATCTGTGTAGGCCTTGAAGGGATGGCAAGTCTTGAAGGGCGAGCTGCCTGTCAGCGTCAACGGTGCTGAGGTCGAGAGGATTGAGAGCTTCAAGTTCCTGGGAGTGAACATCACCAACAGCCTGTCCTGGTCAAATCACATAGATGCCACAGCCAAGAAAGCTCACCAGCAGCTCTACTTCCACAGGAGGCTAAAGAAATTCGCTATGTCCCCTTTGACTCTCACCAACTTTTATCGATGCACCATAGAAAGCATCCTATCTGGATGCACTACAGCTTGGTACAGCAACTGCTCTGCCCAGGACCACAAGAAACTGCAGAGAGTTGTGGACACAGCTCAGCACATCACGGACGCCAGCCTCACCTCCTTGGACACTGTCTTTACCTCTCGCTGCTTTGGTGAAGCAGCCAGCATAATCAAAGACACCACCCACCCGGGTCATTCTCTCTTCTCTCCTATACCATCAGGTAGAAGATACAGGAGCCTGAGGGCACATACCACCAGGCTCAAAGACAGCTTCTATCCCACTGTGATAAGACTATTGGAGTCCATTTATTCAATATTTTCACATGATGTAGATCCCCTTTCAATAACTTTCCAACTTGGAGGAACGGAGTTGACGACATAATATTGCTCTGTTTCTACTGAGAAATTTTAGCCCAGTTTTTTTTTCTTTTTTTTTTGTTTGTTTTTTTTGAATTTTTTTTGTTTAGTTTATATTGTTTACAATTTTTCTTATTGATTTGGGTTTTTAAAAAAAATTTATATAATAAATCTTTTTCTTTCCTTTCTTTTATATTGTATTCATTTACTGAGATCGTTGGATCTACAGTTTTTTTATATTGTATTCTTTATGATTATCTATGCTATGATTGTTATTCTGATCTCTTTGTATTACATGTATAAATATTGATGCTATATATCAATCTGTATTAATTTGAAAACTAATAAAAAGATTGAAAAAGAAAGAAAGAAAGACTATTGAATGGTTCCCTTATACGATGAGATGGACTCTGACCTCACAATCTACCTTGTTTGACCTTGCACCTTATTGTCTATCTGCATTGCACTTTCTCTGTAGCTGTGACAGTTTACTCTGTACTGTTATTGTTTTTACCTGTAGTACCTCAATGCACTCTGTACTAACTCAATGTAACTGCACTGTGTAATGAATTGACCTGTATGATCCGTATGCAAGACAAGTTTTTCACTGTACCTCGGTACGAGTGACAATAATAAACCAATACCAATACCAAGACAGGAGCCTGAAGACCCCCACTCAATGATTCAAGAACAGCCTCTTCCCCTCCGCCATCAGATTCTGAACGATCCACTTTTTTGCACTATTTATTTATTTTTGTAATTTATAGATTTTTATGTCCCTTCAGACATATATGAGAGAGAGAGAGAGAGAGAGAGCGAGAGAGATATGTTGAGGCTAAGACTGGATTTACAATGATCAATTGTACTTTACCAATCTGCATATTTTTGGGTTGTGGGAAGAAACCCAAGCACCTACAGGAAACCCACGTGGTCATAGGAAAAATGTGTAAACTTCACACAAATAACACTGGAGATCAGGATGGAATGCAGGTCACTGGAGCTGTGAGGCAGATGACTTTACCAGGCACATCACTGTGTGCCTGCTAACTCCATTTCTTGAAGTGTTTGTCACTATATATCTGTCATCATACTTTTCACTCTAATTTCCCAATCCTTGACCAACTCACCCCTCAAAGCCATGCAATTACCTTTATTTATTATTAAGCTGCTAGTTCTACATCTAAGTTTGTCATTCCCATACTAAATGTTAAGTTCTATTATGATATGATAACGCCTCCCCAGAGGATCCCTCACTTTGAGATTATTATTAATGCTGCCTCATTACACATGACCATATCTATTCCTTGTTCAGACAGGCAATGCATTGCTCCTGGAAATTGTTTCATCTGCATTTTATGAACACATCCTCAAAACTGCCTTTTCCAATTTGATCTGCCCACTAAATATGAAGAATAAAGTCCTCCATGATAAGGTATTGTCTTTGTTTCACACTCTCAACATCTCCTGGTTGACACTCTATCCAACAGTATAGCCCTTGTTTGGTAACTTACTCCCAATTTGTTTACTGCCCCTTTTAATTATTATCTCCATCCATTGCTGATTTTCTCATCTAAGAGGCTTACTCACTGCTGTCCTCTTGTCATTCTTGATTATCAGAACTACCCACCCCCTCCTTTTTCATTCTGCCTATCCTTTTGAAAAGTCATGTACTCTCGAATGTCCATTTCCAACCTTTGATCACCTTGCAACCATATTGTTCTAATAGCTACTAGATCAAATCCATTTACCTTTATTATATCATTAATTTAATGTTCAGTTAAGAATATTTATTTTTTACATTTTAACATTTTCCTATTTCCTATTTTCCTGTTGCATTGTGACCACTGGTTAGATTTCAGCTAATTTTAGTGCGCTAAATACCCAGATGCCAAATCGTATGTCACCCAAAAATCATGAAACTGGGACATTCTTTTCTTCAAAAAATAGTTTTTTCCCTCAATGAAACGATGAAGTCTGAGCTGCATAATTAAGCACGTGTTATTTGTGCACCCACACATGGGAAGGAGTTATGGAAATGAGAGAAAATGGAGCAGGAGAGAGATGTAGGGGAATTATAGCAAAACGTATGGTGGGTTGGGAATCACGGAAAATGGAAGAAGAGGAGTGGGGAGAAAAGGCATGGATCACTAGATTGAGAATCCCCCAATACATGGAGCATCATTCGGCTGCTATCAGTGCCTAGAGTGCTTCAGTCTCAAAGTCAAAGTCGAGTTTATTGTCATAGGCACAAGTACATGTGTGCACAGGTGCAATGAAGAACTTACTTGCAGCAGCATCACAGGCACAAAGCATCATATAAGCAGCATTCACAAAAAAAAACAGAAATTAAACAATTTTTACTAGAAAGAACACAATTAGAACAAAAGAAACAAAGTCCATTTAAGTGCAAGATGGTGATAGTGTTGCTAAACACTATTGATTAGAGTTGTTCCGGTTGGTTCAGGACTGAATGGTTGAGGGGAAGTAGCTGCTTTATCTGTACTTGAAATGCTGTCATTAAAGTTTGTAATATATTAAAAAGACTGGGACAGGGGCTTATAAATACTGACATGCTGTGTCACTTTAAATTGAGCATTACTTTCTATGCGATGTACTCCTTTATAGAGAATCAGGAATGATGGATATTGATTTCAAACTTTAGATTCAGTTCCTTTTAGTAAACAATTTGATAGATGCCAAGCACGCTCTTCATGTCATCACGTACATGAAATACAAAAGGGAATTGACACCCACAAGGGAAGTGGCTGGTCCAAATTCCAGTTGGGCAGGACTTGAACAGGAAATGGGGGCAAACAATTCGAAACGTGTGTGAAGACCTTTGTTTTTGGTGCAATTTTCTCATGTGAAGCAGCCACAAATAGTTACCTCTAGAGGCGAGGTGTGATCGAATATTTGTCTGGATGAGTACAACTCCAGCAACATTCAATAATCTTGACACTGTCCTGGACAATGCAGCTCACTCCACTGGTAACTCGTCCATCACCCTAAATAGTCACATCCTCCATTTCGTGCGTATCAGCCATGAAATGTAGTGCAGAAACTCACCATGGCTTCTTCATTAGCATTTCCCACACCTGTGACCTCTACCCCCAAGGGCAAGGATAACAGGAGCATGGGGAAACCACCACCTCCTGGTTCCCCTCCAGATCACACCATCCTGATGTGAAAGTGTATCACCATTCCTTCATCGCCGCTGTGTCAATATCCTGCAACATCCAACCCAACGATGCCATGGACATACCTTCACTGTGGTTCAAGGAGTCAGCTCATTATCACCTTCTCAGTGCCTTAAATTAAATGTTAGTTTTGCCGATGGCATCCACACTATTTTAAAGCATTTTCAACCAAATGTCTTTGGTTACGGGAAGCAGACACCAGAGTATTACTGCCTGTTGTTCTTCTCTTGATATTCTGCTCCCTAATGGAGGGGCCTATAGCAGACAGCAGATGCTCCAGCTCCAATTTAGCTCTAGCAACAAAAGGCAAAATGTTGGCCAATTTTGTGGTGGTATTCCATGCTTTTTAAACATTAGTGTATCTCATTTATATAACAGCTGGTCCACTGAAGACAGATCTGCATTGGAAGCAGCACCACCATATGAAATGGCTGTTAGTCAAGTCATAGAATCAAATGTGCAATGCACACACGTCATTTCATTCCTCATGTTGTTGGGCTCACTAGCTGTCTCAGTTTTATATTACACTTGGACCCATGTGTGGCATCCACTATTTTTACAGTAACACAAATGAAGGAAAGGATGCCATGGGTGATGATCGCACTAACTGTGGCTGGATTCCAGTCCACCGTCATCAAACTTTTCTGTTTCAAATATATGAATATCCTAGCATCGCTGCACAAGACTTATGGGACTGTGGCACAGCCTTGTTTTGGTGTGTAGAAAACGGCTGTAAAAATGTAGAGCACCTTTGAACCGCTGCCACTGCACACAGCTCAGCCAGTGCAGGTCTCAGACCCAGAATTAGAACATGAGAACACAGCCATTTTGTTTTTTTAATATCCTGGCATTGATCCCAGGAGCTGCCTGTAATTTAATACCAGAACAGCTAATTTTTAAACCTGAAATATCAGGTGATAAACAAAGCAATTTTATGGCTTAACTAGGACACTGCAATAATTCACCTGATGTAATTAGAAGGAATAGTCGTAGACAATAATTCTTCCCTGCATTCCACTTTCCTTTAAATTCTCCTCTGATGAATATTCCTAACTGGTGCCCAGCTTCCCAGAGGAAGCCAAAGCAGAAAATGATACCAGTTGCTGCATGTGATGAACAGATAAGAGGGGGCTCTGGATGAACAGCAAGCCTTCTCTCTCACCCTGCAGTGCAGTGCAGGAGGGCACAGTCTCCTCAATTATCACCTGGGAAAAAGTTGTAATGGGGATAATAACATGAACACACATGTTCACCCCACAATAATAAGGCATGTGTCTGCCCCTCCTAAAGCCAGTAGATTTAAATATCTATGGTTGTTCCTGTGTCATTTCATTATGTTTTTACTAGTTCTAACAGAAGGCTACTGACCTGAAACATTTCTCTCTCCACAGGTCTGCCTGACCTGCTGAAGATCTCCAGCATTCTTTGATTTTCTATTAGGTTTGCAGCGTCTGCAATAATCTCTTGTATCTATAAGTTTTCCATCATGCCCAAACAAAAACAAGATGCCTGACATAAATATGCACTACGACCCCCAACTCCGACTCTGGTTTGTGGCAGGGGTGGGAGGCTTGTTCAGTGGGCTCACTGGCTCGTCAAGGAATCCAGGGTATGGGAAGTGTGTGACAGCCACTGGCGAAACAGATAAAATGGTTTGTTTAAACATTTGAATCTGGTGTCGTGGCCTGTACGGTTGATCACTCTAGTTCATTTTGTATCTCCTGACATCATAGAAGGAGGCCATTTTGGCCCATTAAGTCCATACCGTCTCGCGGAGCAATCAATTCCTCCCACATTCCCGTCAACTCCACCCAGATTCTACCTCTCACTTACAATCTATGGGCTATTTACAGTAGCCAAGTAACCTACTTAGGGGAAATGTATGCAGTCACAGAAACAAATGTGGAAACTCCACACAGGCAGCACCGGGATTGGGTCCAGAACACTGGAGCCATGAGGCAGCAGCTCTACTGTGCCTGCCCTCATTGTACAGGTGCTCTGGATTTTAAAACTCAAGTACTCTTCTGCTGCCATGGCAACGAACAAGTATCCCATGGATTCAGCAACATTATAGGCCAAATTGTGGAGAGTATGTTGATGATGTCCTTCTGACATTGGGAAATAATTGAAATATGTCTGCCACTATAAGGAGGTGTATTGAAGAATAGTCACAGAGTTATACAGAACAGAAACAGGCCCTTTGAGCCAACTCATCCACGCTGACCAAGTTGTCATCCTGAGCTATTCCCATTTGCCTGCAATTTGCCCAATATCCCTCTAAACCTTTCATACCCATGTACCTGTCTAAATTAGACGTTGTAATTGTACTCGGCTCTACCACTTTGGCAGCTCGTTCCATATACCCACCACCCTCTGTGTGAAAAGGTTGCCCCTCAAGTCCCTCTTAAATCCTTCCCCTCTCGCCTTAAGCCTGTGCCCTCTAGTTTTAGACCTGGGAAAAAGCCTGTGACCATACATCTTACCTATGCCCCTCATGGTCTTATAAACCTCTATGAGGTCACCCCTTAGCCACCAGGGAACAAAGCTCTGCTCCCATGGAATTTGGTGCGAGGGGAACATTGGGAGAGAACAGCAGACTCCAAGTTATTACGCTGTCAAGCTACATAAAGGGGAATGGAAAAGGGGGAGGGGAATAAAAGCCACATTTATAGATCCTATCTTTTTCCTGGAAACTTCCCATATAATTTGCTGCTAGGTTTCCTGTACAACTTCGGTAAGACAATAAAAGCCCAGATTTTGCTGGTTATTGCCAGTAAGCCCAGGATTTCATGGCACGTACAGTAAACCATGTAGTTTTCTTGGGAAGTCCAGCGGCAGAGCTCATCTTGGAATTGGCTCTTGAACTTCATGTTAGATCTGCTGCAGAAACCGAGACCCCATTGATTTCAATGAGGATTGTGGAGCTGTGGGGAAGAAGGTGAAAGGTGAGTGGCAGTGAGTTGCAGAAAGGGGGAGGGGTTGAGAGACAATGACTGTTACAGGGTGGAGACCAAAGTTGTCCAAGAAACATAATTGCTTTCAGGGCTGGCAGTTAGGGACAGAGATAAATAAAACAACGTATTAGAACTGTGAGATGCAGCTGGTGGAGACCTAAAATAATAGAGAATGTTGGAAATACCCAGCAGATCAGGCAGCATCTATGGAGAGAGAAAACCTGAGTAATGTTATAGATGGATGACCTCACAACAGAACTGGACAAGTGAAAGTAAGATCCTTTTGTTTTATTGATTTGTGTTTCATTTTATATTTTGCTTGCTTACAAGTGTTTTCAACTGTAATTAGCTGATTATAATTACTTTTCTCATTTAAAATATTTCTTATTTCTGTACTTCATTTTTATATTTTTTAAATGTTCCTTAATGTCTCCGACATATAGGAATACGTAAAGTTTGTAGGGCATTGACAGTTGGCAAAGCTGGAGGTGGGCTTTGTCAGCTTTCAAAGTGCTATGGAAGTTTTGGGGTGACAAGTGTTCTGATGCTGCTCAGCAGTCAGGGATGTTTCAGGCATTAGGCTCCCTATATCTTTACCAGGTAGGTCAAGGTGATTGTGGGCTTGTGGGCCAGTGTCAGCAAGATCTGGTCCAATAATACTACTTAGGTTGGTCAGTAGTATTACTGATTACTTAAATTTAGACAGCTTGTAGGAAATAGTGAAGATATGTCTCGAACATCCTGCTTGAGACAGGGAACAGTGCCGCCACTCAAGAAAATTTAATGATTCATCCTCTATGGCACATTGGAGTCACTATAACATAACCAGGAGACAGAAGCTGGAATCTGGAGCAACAAACAAAGTGCTGGAGGAGTCAACATTTTGTGTTGAGACCCTTCATGACTGGATGGCCCAGTCCAGATGAAGGGTCTCCACCCGAAACAACAATCCATGGCATCCCCATTTAGAATCATCAGCCTCTGAATTTCCCATACATTTAATTGCAGAAGTGATGAACCATTCTCCATCCATAAAGACCATGACAATTCCAAGTGTGGTGAAACTGGCCAGTCCCTTAGTATACAGAAATAAACAACAGCCAATGAATCCAGCTAACTCTAACAGAACTACATGCATCAGTGGAACTCCACCAGGTTACCTCTGCTAAATAGATTGATGGTTATCAATGAACATGAAAAGAAATGCTTACTCAGGTTTTAGTATAGGACTAATTCTGCTGGTTCAGGGCTGACTTTAATTTCCGGATTTCCTTATGGCATAGAGGGAGACCATTTGTCTCACTGAGTCAGTGCCAGCTCACAGAGCAATCCCAAATCTGTGATTAAGAAAATGATTTTAAATAGAAACTGGAATCATAATATCAGTTTGAGAAAACAGTGCAATTCTAAATAATGTGTAAGTCCATTTTTTAAATTGCACAAAGGACAAACTCTATCTGATTTATGTAAGTATTTAATAGAGAATAATCATTTGATCTGAAGCTATCTGAACTTACCCGAACCTATGCAGATAGCTCTAAATATTCATTAACTTATCTCTGTCCCAATTGTGCTGATGTTTGAAATGTGGAAAACAGAAGTATTGAGCATGCTTCTAATGTGTTTAAAGTCCATGCTTATGTGATAAGCCCTTGGTCAGAATGTAGATCAGCAGCTGCAAACCTCTTCAGTCTTAACACACAGAGGAGGGATTAGCTGCTGGTTCGAACAATGTCAACATGCTGTAAATCTATGCATTGTTGCAAACCAGTGAAAAGCAATGGATGGCTATATCCCACACTGCTTCTGTGTGCCTATGGATTTTTCTCAATGATGAGACCATCAGAGCCTTTCTTAACACCCTACCTTGTTGGACCTGATAAAAATTTAACCATTGAGCAGGTATGTGACTGTAAATATATATTTAAATAGAAAGAAAAGATATGACTAATGCCGTCAGATTTTGTTCTGAGCAGTGAACAAGCAGCGGCAGCTATTCAATACATTTCAGCTGCCCTTTCACCTCCTCGCTTCCCACCATCCAGGCACCCAAACATTCCTTCCTGGTGAAGCACTTGTACACCTTCTAGTTTGGAATGCTGCATCTGATTTCCAGCATTTTCCGGAGTAACACACAAAATGCCAGAGTAGTGGTTAGGGGCAGGCACGGTAGTGTAGTGGTTAGCACGACGCTATTACAGTGCCAGTGACCCGGGTTCAATTTCGGCCGCTGCCTGTGAGGAGTTTGTACGTCCTCCCTGTGTTTGCGTGGGTTTCCTCTGGGTGCTCTGGTTTCCTCCCACATTCCAAAGGTGTATGGGTTAGGAAGTTGTGGGCATGTTATATTGGCCCCGGGAGCGTGGCGACACTTGCGGGCTGCCCCCAGAACACTCTACGCAAAAAGAGGTATTTCACTGTGTGTTTCGATGTACATGTGACTAATAAAGAAATCTTATGTTATCGGTGGGTCAGGCAGCATCTACAGAGGGAAATGGATGGTTGACATTTGGGGTCAAGACTTCTTCAGGACTGGAAGGAGGAGAGATGGCCAGTATAAAAGGGTGGGGGGAGGGGGTGGAGCGAGAGCTGGCGGGTGATAGGTGGATCCAGGAGAGGGGGGGAAGATAGGGAGGTGGGGGAGGGGGGAGTGGGAATGATGTAAAAAGCTGGGAGGTGATAGGTGCAAGTGACAAAGGGCTGAAGAAGATGGAATCTGATAGGAGACGATGGTGGACCATGGAATAAAGGGAAGGAGGTGAGGAGGGGAACCGGAGGGAGGAATGTGTTGGGTGAGGGGCAGAGCGAGAGGGCATGGGAAAGGAAAAAGAAGGGGTGATGGGGCCAGTGGGATAAAGGGAGATAGAGGGGAGTGGTTACCAGAAGTTGGAGAAATCGATGTTCATGCCGTCAGGTTGGAGACTACCAAGGCAGAATATGAGGTGTTGTCGCTCTAATCTGCGTTTGCCCTCAACTTAGCAGTTGAGGAGGCTGCAGGCAGACATGTCGGTGTGGGAATGGGAAGTGGGACAGACACGGCGGTTTCTCCAGCTTCTGGTAACCTATCTTCACCTATCACCCGCCAGCTCTCGCTCCACCCCTCCCCCCACCCTTTTATACTGGCTATCTCCCCTCTTTTCCAGTCCTGAAGAAGGGTCTTGACCTGAAACGTCGACTGTTCATTTCCGTCCGTAGATGCTGCCTGACCTGCTGGGTTCCTCCAAGTCCTTTGTGCGTTGCTCCAGATTTCCAGCATCTGCCGTCTCTCTTGCATCCAGCATTTTCTGTTTTTACTTGACA
Organism: Pristis pectinata; assembly: GCF_009764475.1. Classification (NCBI taxonomy): domain Eukaryota; kingdom Metazoa; phylum Chordata; class Chondrichthyes; order Rhinopristiformes; family Pristidae; genus Pristis; species Pristis pectinata. Next base: position 97,830,304 of record NC_067410.1, on the reverse strand, counting down.
TTTCCAGCATTTCCAGTGCTTTGAGTAGATGGGCCAGATTTTACTAGGGACCAATGGAACTAAAATGCACCTGCCCGAGACTTTTTTTCCTCTGGGAGATTCTGTCAGCAATCCAAAATGGGAACAATCCTCTCCGTGTCCTATTGGGACTTGTAAGAACCATTAATCATTAACAGGTAGTGCACAGACTGACCCAGGATGTGTTGCTTTGAATATTTACTTCAATAGTAAAACATAGTGTCATAGAGCATGGAAACAGTCCATTCAGCCCATCAGATCCATGCTGACCAATGGGCACTCATCCATACTTATCCATTCTTCAAGCAGTTGGCCGTAGTCTTCTATGTCTGGGTGATTCAAGTGCTCATCTAGATACATCTTAAATGCTGTCAGCAACTATGCTTCCACCACTCTCTCAGGAAGTGCATTCCAGGTACTCACTACTCTCTCAGTAAAAAAGGGCCCCCTCAGATCCCACCTAAATCTCATACCCCTTACCCTAAATCTATGTCCTCTAGTTTTATCAATTTAGAAAAAAGACTGGATTCAGAGAGAGATTTAAAAAGGCAAAAAGAAAATTAAAGTTTATTAAAATATTTCAACCTTTTTAAAATAGCTAAAAATAATTTAATCCTGAAGGAGTGAGACTCTACACTTGTGAGCATTCATTCAGACTTACTTTGCCACTGTAATAAGTCTGACACTGGAATGGATGACGTCCACATTTTTCTACATTTAACACCAGATTTGCACTTACTGGAAACATGGTTAAATTTCCACACGTACAACAACAGTGAACTCTATTAACTGTTTTATCAAAATCTGGCCCACCTAATCATAATATAAAAAGAGAATACTGCAGATGCTGAAATCTGACATGAAAACAGAAGACACTGGAAATACTCAGCAGGTCAGGCAGAATCTGTGGAGTGAGAAACAGAGGTAACATTTCAATTAGATGATCTTGCAACATTTCGGTTAGATGACCTTTCATCACAACTAGGAAAAATTAGAAATGTAGCATGGTTTAAGTTGTAGAGAAAGGGAGAGGGATGGAGTGAACAACAGGTAAGGTCTGTGATAGAGACCAGCAGACATTAAATAAGATAAGATATCTTTATTAGTCACATGTACATCAAAACACACAGTGAAATGCATCTTTTGCGTAGTTTTCCAGGGGCAGCCCGCAAGTGTTGCCACGCTTCCGGCACATGTGATGGTGTGGTTGAAAGGGGGTGGTAAAGGTATGTCTGGAGGATGTGTAAGTAGAAGGAGATGAACCAAATCTGAATGATCAGGAGAGGAGGAAATGTGAGATACAAGACTGGAATGGTGTACCATCTAAAATTTGGTCTTGTGTCCTGAGTGCCCTAATGTGTCCAGTGAAAAGAGGAGATGCTATCCCTTGAGTTTATGTTGAGTTTCATTGGAACAGGGTAGGAGGCCAAAGGCAGGGGTCTTAGTGGGAGTGAGATGGAGGGTTAAAGTGATAGGCAGCTGGAAGCTCAGAGTTAAGCTTGTGGACTGAATAAAGGTGCCTGAAAAGTGGTCACCCAATCTGCACTTGGCTTCCACTGTGTAGGGAAAACCAAATTGGAAGTCGTATTCTATATTGGAAGAAATGCAAGGTTCTGGAAGCAAGGAGGTAAAAAGGGCAGGCATGATTGCATGGGAAGATGCCATGAGAGGGTAGGGGCTATTGATGGTGATGGAAGAAAAGATCAGAGCATCAGAGAGGGAAAGATCCTTTTAGAATGCTAAAAGGGGAGGAGAGATGAAGATGTGATATTGGAGGGGTTGGAAATTATTTAAGTGGATTTATTGATGATGGGGGTGTGTGGGAGGTGAGAACGAAGATAACTGTATCCTTGTCCTGGTTGGGAGGAGAGGGGGTAAGAGCCAAGGTGCAGGAAATGGAACAGCTGTGGTTAAGAGTCACGTCAACTCTGCTGGAGAGGAAACCATAGTTGAAGTGAAAGGAAAACATTTCAGGAGCATTAGTGTGGAAGGTGGGAATCTTCAGAACAGAGGCAACTTTACACTCCACCCCATAAAACAACTCCTCCACCTCGGCCTGGATTCTTTTGGCAATGTTTGTGATGTCTCTCAGTGCCTCGATTCGTTCATCGAAGCTTCTCATCATGTTTTTTTTAAGTAAACCAGAAAAAATTCAGAAGAATATTTTACTTGACCCATGAATGTTCCAGTTCCTTCCTTCTGTTCCTTAAGTTGTGGATTCCAAATGCTGACTGTTATGTATTTTATACATTTTCTGATTCTAAACCAAGTCTAAGAATTTTCATGCAGCCTTGTCTTGTCTTATTGCAACATTAAATTTGTTTTCTCATTCACTTCCAGGTTACTAATGAAATACTTCCTGTATGGACCTACTCTTACTTGGTAATGTTGATCCCTGTCTTCTTGGTCACAGATTATCTCAGATATAAACCTATCATAATCTTACAAGGAATGAGCTTCATTACTACCTGGCTGATGCTGCTATTTGTGCAAGGAGTCCTGGCTATGCAATTCTTAGAAGTCATCTTTGGCACTGTGTCTGCCACCGAAATAGCTTATTACTCTTATATTTACAGTATTGTTGATTCAGAGCACTACCAAAAGGTGACCAGTTACTGCCGGAGTGTCACGTTGGTTGCATACACCCTGGGCTCCATTCTGGGACAAGTTTTAGTCTCTGTTGGGGATGTATCTTACTTCACTCTGAATGTGATTTCACTGGTTTCAGTGTCAGTGGCTTTCCTTACTTCCATCCTCCTGCCAATGCCCAAGAGAAGTATGTTCTTCCACAGGAAAGAAACTGAAGACACTCAGGTCACACCATACACTGAAAGTGTCAAGCCAGCCTCCGGAAAGATTCCTCCGCAGAGTGATCTGGATATAGAGGCCATCTCACAGGGTCCTGCCAATGTGCATGAAGATGTACACAGTCTGGCGAAAACAACTGAGTGCAAGGGTGTGCTAAAGGACCTCCTCCAAATGTATTTTGATTTCAAGGAAAGCTATTCCTCTCCAAAAATTATCTACTGGTCTGCCTGGTGGGCATTGGCCACTTGTGGGTTTCTGCAAGTTGTAAATTATGTCCAGTTGCTGTGGGATCACGTTGAACCATCCCAAAAAAATACAGCCTACAATGGTGGTGTGGAAGCAATTTCAACCTTTATGAGTAAGCTGAATTATAATTTTTATCTATTTTATCATAAGAATTAGTATCTTTTGACATCATCTGGTCTAGTTAAGTAAAGAGAGCAAGAGCAGAATGTCTGTTGTGGAAGTGACAGAAAACAGAATCAGATAAATGAAAAACATGATGATGCTGGAGGAACTCAGCAGGCCAGGCAGCAACCGTGGAGAGAAGCAAGTGGTCAACGTTTCAGGTCAGGACCCTTCCTCAGGACTGAAGATAAGAAAAGGGGAAGCCCAATATATAGGAGGGAAAAGCAGAGCAGTGATAGGTGGACAAAAGAGGGGAGGCAGGCTGGGCACAAGGCGATGATAAGTAGATGTAGTTTAGAGATAGTGATAGGGTCCTGACCTGAAACATTGACTGTCTGCTTTTCTCCACGGATGCTGCCTGGCCTGCTGAGTTCCTCCAGCATCATCGTGTTTTTCATCTAGATTCCAGCATCTGCAGTCCTTTGTTTCTCTAGAACCAGATAAATTCCTGTAAAATTCCACAATGAGTTAGTCACCAGTTATGTCATGCAGCAACACCAGACAAGGGCATCATTGGAGAGTGCTGGTACATACCACAAGAACACCAGACAAACTGAGGGTGTTAGACAATCTGGAGACACAAGAAATTCTGCAGATGCTGTAATCTGGAGCAATGCACAATAAGTGCTGGAGGAACTCAGCAGATCAGGCAGCATCTATGGAGTGAAATAAACAGTCGACATTTTGGGCAGAGACCCTTCATCAGATCTGCACTCGGTTTCTCCAGCACTTTTTATGTGTTAGACAATCTGATGGCTTTGGCCAAGAGAGTCTTCCATTGTTAGCAGGAGAATGCAGGTAAAATGGCAAGTCCCAGCCACAAAGACATCCAGTAAAGTCAACAAAATCTCTAGGAAGGTGTTAAATGTAAGATGAAAACTTAAGGAAATCAGTTAGGATTGATCATTGGACACTACATGGTTCTACATACTTCAGTGAAAGCTGAACATTTGTCCAGGGAGAACTGCAGCTGCGTTTGAATGGGTGATCCAGTGCTGAATTAGTTGATGCATTTCCCTGTTCCATTCCTCCTCATGCTCCCTGAACTATTCTTTTCCTTAGGTTTGTTTCTTAGGTGATTGATGTGGGAACTGCAGACTCCCCCCCATATGGATAGAAGGCGCCTGACAGTGTAGTTTGTGATGTGGTGAGCTCCATCTGTCACATACACTGGGCTCCTGTGTTATCCTGATTTTGAGGTCCTCGATACCGGCCCAAATGCTACTTCTCCATTTTGAGTGGTCATGGGCTAGAGATTCCCAGGAGGTGGTTGGGTTGTTGTATTTTTTACAAAGAGAATTTGAGCACATCCTCGACTTATTTCCTCTGGCTGTCTGACAATCTTCCCATGAAAGATCAAGAAACAGAGTGTCTGTTTTTTGGAATTTGTTGTTGGCCTACCCAATGGACTTGGCTGAGTATAAGTAGGGCCTCAATACAGGGGATATTGGCCAGGATAGAGCACTGACTTTGGTCCTCCGGTCCTTCCAGTGAATTTGGTGGATAGATGAACCAATGTAGAGGCCATGCTAATGATATCTTTCCAATGCCTTGAGGTGACTGCTGTAGGTAGTTCAGATCTCAGAGGCATACTGGAGGGCAGGGATCACTGCTCTCTGGTAGCCTGTGAGTTTAGTATCGGGTAGGTCAAAGATCTTGATCTTCAGACACCTTTTTGTCAATCAACCAAAAGCTGTGCTGGTGCACTAAAGGTGATGATGAATTTTGCTATCGGTGTCGGCCTTTGCCAAGAGGTGGCTCCTGAGATATGAAAAGTGGTCCATGTTTTCTAGGATTTTGCCATGAACATGTATTGTCAGAGGATAGTGTTATACAGTAGGGGCAGGTTGGTTGAGGACCTCTGTCTTGTGGATGTTGAGTGCAAGGCCCACCCTCTCACATAAAGGCTATTTAGTATACAGCTAGTTAACCCCCTCTTGAGAAGTTAGTACAATTCAGCTTGTATGTTAACAATGTACATGGCTGGAATGGGAATAAGTTATCGTTAAAGCATTCCAAGCAAGTCAGCAGATTATGGGTAATAATTAAACCCAATGTAATAGAAAATTAAAAGCAATGAAATCAGTGATATGAATTTTCCTCTATTCTTATTTTCTAGTGCTTCACTAAACTACTGATACACGAAGCTAGTTGTAGCCATCTCTGTGAACGTTACCTGTTTTTTATAGCTCACTTTGGTAACTGCTTGTTATTTACCACTGATCCATATAGATTTCTCAGATTTTCTTTTTCGATATTGACAACAATTTTCATGAACACATCATAAACATTATTTATGTTAAGCTGTTCCTCGTGGATTATGTGAAACTTTGTTCACTTTAACTGTGTGTTTGATTTTCAATCACTGGCTTTCTGTCCTATAAAAGACTGAGCTCCCTATCTGTTTGAATCCAGGTGCTGTTATGTCCTTTGCTGTGGGCTTTATAAAGCTGGATTGGGCAGTCTGGGGAGAACTGGCACTTGGCATCTTTTCAGTGGTAGATGCTGGTGCTTTATATGCCATGGATCGTGCAAACAATATCTGGGTTTGTTATGCCGGTTATGTCGCATTCAAAGCTTCCTACTTCTTGTTAATTACCATAGCTACGTGAGTATGATATTCTTCCTCAATGTATTTCTAAATGACAGTGAAATTCTATTTAAAATGTCATAAAATTAACTACAATACTGACCAAAATAATAATTCATTGAATTATCTTTAACCAAGTCACGATGTCTTGAAGCAACCAGGTCACATCTTTAGAATTAAACTTTTAGACCTTTGAGATATACTGAATTCTATCCCAAAGCAATGCCTTCAACTCTTAACACTGAACTTTCATTTTCTTGCATTGATTTTATTATTCAACTCTTTCTTTCTGTTAGTACAATAAAAAACATCTACCGGGGTGAAAATTTGAGAGTTTTGGATCATGTCAGAGCTACGTTGAACAATCCCTGTTAGTATCTGGGAACTGGCACCTGAATGTCTGCTAACTAGAACCCCAGGACACCAGAGCTGACATTTGGAATTCCTTCTTTTCCAGTTGGAGTCAAAAGTGAGACTGCAGTAAAGTGAAAGTGTTAGGAGAAGTGTGGACATGTGTGTGTGCAGGCGTAGGTGTGTTGGTAAAGGGGTTGAGTATCATGGGTGTGTGTATAACAATGATATAGGGAATGATTATACTGATCCATGGCAAAACCTTATGATACTGTTGGCATGAAACACAGTGCATTTCAACCCTCAGACCTCACTGAGGTGTAATAACCCTGCTTGCAACAAGGGTGTAACTTCTCTTAAATGTGAGGTCAAAAGATTGTTGTCCATACCACTCAGCAGGGCCAGTCAGGTTAGAACATAGAATATAGAACAGCGCAGCACAGGAACAGGCCCCTTGGCCCACAATGTTGTGCCGAACTAATTAGACTAGTAATTAAACACCTAACTAAACTAATCCCTTCTGCCCACACAATGCCCATATCCCTCCATTTGGTGGAGGTTGAATGACCAATTCTGGGCGATATATTTTGTACAGCTATGTAAAATACGTACATGCCCCACATATCTCCATTGAACTATCTACACACTTTACTTGTTGCTGACTTATTGGGAAAGACAAGGCAGGAAACAATGCCAGTGTATGGAAAAGAGAGGACGACGAAATTCCAAGCTTCAGCTACCTGACCAAAGCAGAGTAGCAAACACTGGAGATAAGGTGGCATTAATTAAACTCTGAACCCTAGGCCAGGAGAGGTTGATTTAGAAGTTTGGTCCATATTTAACTTCGTCTCTTCATTCATTCACCTCAACGTGGAAGTGGCAACTGCAGCAACTTCACTTGGATTCTCCTGCCCCTGACCTGTCTGCATGCTTTGCCTCTTTGTCACCCTCCCCAGAGACATCTCAGCAACCAGCAGCCAGTGCAGAAGCACAGACCCTGGAGGAAACAATCCCTCTGAGGAAGCACTCCATTCTTCCTCAGCGCCAGCAGAGTGTGTGTGCAAGTGAATTGCAGGGAATGCATATGGTGAGACCCTGCAAATGATGAGACTTTGGATTGCATCTGGCATCCAGTATCCTGGATGCAATCCCGACTTCCAGTGCTGTGTGAGTGGAGTTTGCACATTCTCCCTGTGACAGCTTGGCTTTCCTCTGGGTGCTCTAGTTTCCTCCCGCATCCCAAAAATTTGTGGGTTGATAGATTAACTGGCCATGATAAATTGCCCCTAATGTGTGGATGATTGATAGAATTTGGGGTGGAATTAATGGGAATGTGAGGTTAAAATGGGTTAGTTTAAGGTTAATGTGAGAATGGGGGCTTGATGGGCTGAAGGGTCTGTTTCTATGCTGCATCTCTCTATGACTCCCTGACACTCTTCTGCTTTCTGTTTCCTTCCTTTCCCAAATAGGACCATTACATTTGCAGTTTTCCAAACCGCTGGAAACCTTTAACAATCTGGGGGAATTTTGGAAGATCAAAGTCAATTCATCTACTACCTCCACAGCTACTCCTCTTGACACTCCAGCTCGCAAGCCTTCAGGCCCAGGTGATGTGTCAGTACTTAGTGCCATTAGTTTGCCTAGTACCCTGTCTCTAATGAGAGTGATTGCTTTACGTTCCTCCCTTTTCTACCATTGTTGGTTGGCTTTTAGAATCTCCACCATGAAACCCGATACAAAACATTTGTTTAAAACCTCTGCCATTTCCTTATTTACAATGATCAATTCCATAATCTCATCTTCTAAAGAACTAACATCCGTCTGTGCCAACCTTTCCCTTTGTCTGTATTTGTAGAAGCTCTTACTGTCTGTTTTTCGTATTTCTTGCCAGCTTTCACTTATAATCCATTTTCTCCTGCTCTAATACCCTTCCTGTCATTCATTGCTGGTATCAAAATGTTTTCCCAATCTTCAGGCCTACCACTAATTTTTGCAACATTATATGCCTTGGCTTTCCATATGATACCATCCTAAACTTCCTTAGTTAGCCACAGATAGATAATCTTTTCCATAGAGGCTTAATTTGTCAATCAGGCCCTATCCGTGATGTCACTGATTGCTGTAAAGGCACGAGTCAGTTCTGCTAATTGCTGACAGTGGGGAGAGGAGATGCATTACTCAGCTCTAACAAACAGGGTGCTACTCACCTGCTGTGAACTGTGAACGAAACCCCTGATGCAGAGTAGAAAGATTCATCGGTGTAAAGGTTCAGGTGATATTGGCAAGCAAATGCTCGGTGCATTTATAAACTACCCCATCTGCTGGAACAATTCCAACATTTGCCTGTTTGTCTTAGCTGAGTTAATGCCTAATGTAAGAGATTAAGGAAAGTTGATCTTCAATAGCATTAACCAGATGATTCATGACAAAGTACATTTGGCTTAGCGAGCGGGATAATTAGACAATTGTGTGCAGATGTAATTTAGTCCCTATGTTAATGCCATGTACACTGTTCTTGTTGTTATAATTGCCTGTATCCACATTTATAATGGAAATTTGCTGATTTTCATCTTATTGGTATCCCCTTTAGAGATACTCCATTGTGCTGGCTTATATTTTCCCTCCACTCCTCCAGAATTGTGTCCACCTCTGCTGCCACCTAGGACCAGCCTCAGGTTCAAAGTGTCAGTTGTCTCCATGTAGAAGCCAGCCAGTTCCCACTCTGGCCGCTTTGGTGTGAGCTGGTTGCCAACTGCATGGAACTCAAAGCTCGGGTCTTAAAAAGCCTTGATCCTCATGGAAGTTACAATGGACATAAAACATAGAACAGTACAGTACAGGAACAGGCCCTTCGGTCCACAAAGGGCCTGTTCATGTGGCAACTCCACATGTTCTGCTCTAAAGGCCAAAGATTTCTTTTATTCTTTATTGAACAAATATTGAACACAGCTTTCAAAGACTAACTAGTTATTTTCTTCATCAAGATTCCAAATAGCTGCTAACCTGAGCATGGAGCGCTACGCACTATTGTTTGGAATAAATACCTTTACAGCCCTACTTCTTCAGACCATTCTGACCATCATTGTTGTTGATTCAAGAGGCCTTGGTTTGGATATTACCACCCAGGTGAGTTAAATGCTGGAGTCAATGAGTGAGCTGCAGTGGTTTTGTTTGGGCAATATGGAAGTTTATGTTTGAGTTATGGATAGATCATTTACCAGTAGATTGCTAAGTGTCTTTTAACCATGTGTAGACAACGTACTACAACTTACCAAGTTATTGATTAAATGCATTTTGTTCAATGTTCATAAACACAATAGTGATTTATTTTTCAACCTAAGAATGTCTGGCATCATACGTTCTGAATACATTAACCAGCCTTTTCCACCTCAAAGCTCCAGCCCCCAATATCTTATTCATTGAAGCAAATAGAAGAATCACCAAGGTTCCAGATCATGGAAGAAGACCATCACAGCCATTGACATTCTGTCACCTTCCTTCAAGGCTACATTTTCAGCCATTACCTTTCCGTCCAGTTCTATCACCTTCTGTAGTTCATTCACAACTAATCCTCTGATTCTTTTATCATCAGTTCAATGATTGCTTGCAGCTCCCTTTGCTCCCTCACTCTGTTCAGATCAATGACCTTCTCCATGCTTTGTTCAGTTCTTTAACTGACAATACCAACATATGGGCAGCAGTTGTTTTCAGATTTCCTGGTTTCCACACAGTCTTCAAATTTGCAGTACAAAATTTGTTTCACTGCACATTTACTCACCCTGAGATTGTGCCCAAACTCAAGCCAATGTCCACACCAGTGTTGGGGACTTTCACTGATGTTGAGGACTTTCACTAATACCACATGCAGAACTCATCTGCTGATGACAGCAGGTAAAGAAAGGGGTGTGAAGCAAATGAAAGTGCAGCAGGAGCAATAATAGGCTGAGGCTGCATTTTCCGCCATTCTTCTCTTTCTTGTTATGTAAAAGAGAGTTATTAATATCGGGAAAACATTCCAGCTGCCCGGTTATTCTGAACACATGGAAGATATCTGATTAGTTTGGCCAAGTATGGAGTCGGTTCCATTAAAAAAAATCAAACTAAAACAAAACAATCCTAACACTAATTCTATCCAACTCCAGAGGCTGAAGACTTGTCACATGCTGTGCACACAATATACTACAGTACAAAACTATGAACGTTCAATAGAGCTTAATATTGCAAGTTTGGCACATAAAATACTGATAAATTTTTATAGGCTGTCCTGTAATCTGTTCTCACCCAATAAACTCATTTACATCAATATCAGATGCATTCTGTGCTGCTGCTAAGTCTGTGGGCGCAGATATTTTTTTACCAGGGCATTATTTGCATAAATCCAGGAAATGCTTGTCTTTCGCACAGAGTTGAGGACAGCTGTGTAATTATCTAGCAGTGGGTTTTAGGGGAAACTATTGTCACATTTCACCATTAAATCAAAGCAAGTTAGTTACAGGAAAATTTCCTTGGGAATAGCTGGAATTATTGAGCTCTTGCACTGGAATTACATGGTAAGAATTCCAGAAAGTTTCAGGCTAAAGTCCAGAAGAAGATATTAGTTACGATTTACCAATAGCCTTTTTGGATCTGGTTCAGAAGGTCACAGGTTCAAGTCCTTCTTACAACCAAGTGCACTCTGCCCTGTTCTGAATCACCACTTCTCATGATTACATCTCCTCTAGTCTTCTTTTATCACCAATATTCTTCCTGTATTACCTCATCTCTTCAGTGAAGGAGGTATCCTCTTCAAAGAGCTTCAACCTTTCATTTGGATTCTCAGTAAAAGAATGCCAGAAGTATCATTTCCTACCTATGAAGAACTGCGAAGCATAAAACCCGGTAACTGAGTGACTGTGTAAGTGTCATACACTAGCACAGTCACCATCATATTCTTTGCACTGATGCAACTTGTTGAGGCCCTGTGGAGCCAGCTGCAACCATTGTTTGCTTTTATCTTGCAGTTCCTGGTTTATGGGACTTACTTTGCTGCAATAGCAGGACTTTTCCTCATCAGAGGAATTTACACCTTAAATCAAAGTCGGAGGAAAAGAAATAGACAAGATGGGTCAGAGGTCATCAATGAAAACATCCAACCACCTGGAAATGAGATATACCTTACAGAACGATTTTGAAAGCTGAAAAAAAGATCTGAATTTTTGTTGTTAGAATTTCTCATTCAGCACTCTTGGTGAGGTAGGTAGAACACTTGTCCAAGGATAGCGGCAAAGACCACCTTCAATTAGTTACTCACTGGATGGATAAGGGACCATTCATTGCATTCCATCCAATGTAGCAAATCATTTAATAAGATTGTTTTAAATCATTGCTTTCCTATGATTCATGATTCTTTTGGAATTGAAATTGGTTTATTATTGTCACATGTACTGAGGTACAGTGAAAAACTTGCCTTGCATACAGATCAATTCATTGCACATTGCGGTAGTACAAGGTAAAAGAATAGCAGAAAGCAGAATAAAGTGTAACAGCTACAGAGAAAGTGCAGTGCAGGTAGACAATAAAGTACAAGGTCATAACAAGGTAGATTGTGAAGTCAAGAGTATCTTATTGTACTGGGGAACTGTTCAATAGTCTTATGACAGTGGAATAGAAGCTGTCCTTGAGCCTAGTGGTGTGTACTTTCAGGCTTTTGTATCTTCTGCCTGATGGGAGGGGGGAGAAGAGAGAATGTCAGGGGTGGGTGGGGTCTTTGATTATGTTGGCTGCTTCACCGAGGCAGCGAGAAGTGTAGACAGAGTCCATGGAGGGGAGGCTGGTTTCCGTGATGTGCTGGGCTGTGTCCACAACTCTCTTTATTGCGTCTCATTAGTCTACAAAAATGAAAAATGTCACACGGCAACAGCAAATGCTGAGACACTGCTTGTAATTCACTGCACGCTGAATTCTTGTAATAAACAATTATCAGGTGTGCAAGAGAACATACAAAGAGCAAGGAAAGTTTAGGTGTTGCTCCATTTTGTTCTTCACATCTGCAGCCCTTTGGGATTTATTTTAAATATGTGATTGCCATAAAATTGTTCCGTAAAATTGATTTTATTTACTTTCCAAAGGCCCAGAGGCAACACTTCTGACTATCAATTATTTTTATCAGGGGTACTTCCACCGATTAAAAGTCTTAAAAATGGCAGGGGTATCACTGCTTTTTGCAGTTGTTCCTAGTGTTTGGCTCTGTGAACTTAGCTATTTATATGTATTCTGTTATCAGCTTAGTACTATCTACTTAGTACTATCTACTTAGTACAATACGGCACTTAGTACAGTACGGCAGGCATGGTAGTGTAGCGGTTAGCATAACACTATTACAGCACCAGCAACCCGGATTCAATTCTGGCCACTGTCTGTAAGGAGTTTGTATGTTCTCCCCGTGTCTGCGTGGGTTTCCTCCGAATGCTCCGGTTTCCTCTCACATTCCAAAGACGTATGGGTTAGGAAGCTGTGGGCATGCTATGTTGGCGCCAGAAGTGTGGTGACACTTACGGGCTGCTCCCAGAACACTCTACGCAGAAGATGTATTTCAACTGTGTGTTTTGATGTACAGGTGACTAATAAACATATTGTATGAGGACAATACTTAGTGCTAATTCAGACAGGTGACCACAATAAATGCATCCATTAAAACAGTGCAGCCATCTTCACTTCAACCTCTGCTTGAGAAGTACTGTGGTTTCTGTATTTGTTCATTGTCACATTCATTGGGGCAGACCTCAAGAGCCTTGTGTGTACTCTGAAAATGTAAGGCACTGTACATCTACTTAATTAAGATTGTATTTTGTTAAAATTGGTAACTGATAACATAAATACAGTGTTAGGATGTCTTTTGGGAGTTACTTTAAACATGGGATTGCCATAAAATTGCTCTTGTTGCATTGTTATTCATTACATGATGAAACCATAGAAACTATAATGTAGAAGGAAGCCAATCATCTTTGCAACTATGTTCTTGCTTGTTGGGATTCTATGTTATTGGGATTCTGTAACTTTGCATTGTTGCCATACATATTCTGTTTACACTCTTCAAATATTTAAATGGTTACTACAGTTCAAAAATACATCAATGGTTATGTAGTGCTTTTGTGTAAATGGAGGAATTGGAAGGGATTGCATAAGATAAAAATCCTTTTTGCTTTAATGATCAATTCCATGCCAAATGTTGTGGTAAACTACTCCACGTTCAAATAACACCTTGGAAAAGATACCGATTCCATAGAGGGCAAGACAGCACATTTTTTCTGTGACAGATCATGAGGGATAAGGTATTACTTTGCTGGAGTTAATCTGTAGAAGTGTCTGTCTCCGCAAACTCCACACAGTGTCTTCACTGCCTAGAGATGGCATCATTCCCAAGACTGAGCTGGAAGTAGATGATGTTTAACCCAGTTCACTGATCAATGTGCTACGTGTTGATCTGGTATTACCAAAGTTCCAAGCATTTACTTACGATTCTGCTCAAATGCTGAAGTAAATTTTTCCTCATAACTTGCAGGTCTATGTCTTCTTGCTTGTCTATTTGTTTAATTCTTGTGTACCTTAGAAGAATGATGAACTGCCCTCCTGCACCACCATGACAGTTGTCACATGGTTAATCACCTGGTTAATGCATGCGACCAGTTAATGCATTTACTGGTCACATGCACTGAATGCACCCATGCAGTGCAGTCCAGTTCCAAAACCAGTTTCAGAAAATACAGTGGAACCAGAAACAGTATAGAATTTAGCATGAAGCCCACATTATATTACATGTTCAGTATTTGTCACCAGGAAAAAAATACGCACTGAAATTTGACAGCATTATTGTTAGACTTTCCTTCATTTCTTTTTAATAAACTTTATCTTGCTTTGCTCCATCTGCTTAAACAGTTCTTACATTTACTCATTTGTTTTAGCTGAATGAATGCCCACAGCATTACATGAGCTAAAGGAATGCTGATCTCCCATGGCACTACCCAGATAATTAAAGACCTTGGCTTAGAGAGCAAGATAGTTGGACCATTGTGTGCAGACATAATTCAGTCCCAGTCTTAAAGTCATATACACTGTTCCATTCCATTCTTGACCAAATTAATCAGATGCTTTCCATGTGTTCAGAATAACTAAGCAGCCAGAATGGTATTCACAATATGCATAACTCTCTTTCGCATAATAACAGACAGAAAACAGGTGCCTTGCCAGAACGCACAGTCCCACTCACTATTATCCCTATTAGTGCTGCTGTATTTGTATTTTTTCATGCCTTTTGTTTACTTAACAGCATTGCTAGAACAGCTTTGCAGATAATATCTGTAAACATTCCCAAGAAACCAGCTTAAATCTGGGCAAATGATTTAAAAGGAATTGATGACCTTGAAGTGAAATCATCAGTGACTGTGGAGGAGGTCACTGATGGGGGTGGGGGGAGAGGGAAAGGAGCCCTGTAGTCATGGAACCTGTGAATGGATGGATGAGGCTTTAATGAACCACAGTAGAGATTGAACAATTAAATGGAAAACCAAAACCTGAAGAAGTGTCATTGGAGGGAAGTGATAGATGGATAAACGGCCATGACTGTCTTCTTCCAAGATCAGGAGTCTCAAGGATCCTTCCATTTGCTCTAATGAATGGAATTATGTGGATTGGAAAGCTCCCCTTCACCTATTCAAATGAACAACAAATCTTTTCAGGTTGACAAATGAATTATCAAAATGATCACCAACATTTAGCAAGTTTCTAGTGAATTAGAACATAGAACACTACAGCACAGAACAGGCCCTTTGGCCCACAATGTTGTGCCGACATAGCTAATCCCTCCTACCTACAGAATGCCCATATCCCTCTATTTTCCTCTCATTCACGTGCCCATCCAAGCCTCTCTTAAAAGCCCCCAATGAAGTTGCCTCCACCACCCTATCAGGCAACGCATTCCAGGCATCCACCACTCTCTCAGTAAAAAACATACCCCTCACGTCTGTTCTGAACCTACCCCCTCTCACCTTAAATGCATGCCCTCTGGTACTGGATCACTCAATAATAGGAAAAAGATATTGCTTGTCCACTCTATCTATGCCCCTCATAATTTTATACAGTTCCAACAGATCACCCCTGAGCCTCCACCGCTCCAGAGAAGAGCCCAAGTTTGTCCAGCCTCTCCTGATAGCACATGCCCTCTAATCCAGGCAGCATCCTAGTAAACCTCCTCTGCATCGACAGCCTCGATGTCTTTCCTATAGTGAGGTGACCAGAATTGCATGCAATACTCTAAATGCAGTCTAACCAGAGTTCTATAGAGATGCATCATAACTTCTCGACTCCTGTACTCAATACCCCGATTAATAAATGCAAGGTCTTCCCCTTAAAAGTGTACGGCCTCTTGGCATTAGTCCTACCAAGGTGCAACACCTCACATTTATCCGGGTTAAACTCTATCTGCCATTTCTCTGCCCACATCTGCAGCTGACCTATATCACGCTGTATCTGTCGCCAGTCTTCTACATTATTCACAACTCCACCAGTCTTCGTATCATCTGCAAACTTACTAACCCACCCATCAACATACTCATCCAGGTCATTTACGTACATCACAAACAGCAGAGATCTCTGCGGAACACCATTACTCACAGGCCTCCAGCCCAAGTCACAAGTGGAGCTGCCACCTGCACATGGTTACCTCTAAGAGGGATGAGTCACTTTGAGCCACAGGCTTCAGTTCCATGACGTTGGCACCAAACTGGACAGAGGGGCAATTGGGCGCCTACATGGAGCTGGCTCATACTTGGTGCTTGGGCGTGGAGTCAGAGGAGGAAACCTGGGTGAACCTGTTCCTTGGAGAAAGAGGTATTGGCCAACAATGACCAAAGTAGTTTTGAACGGCGATATTAATAGGTGAAGCATTAGCAATTTCCCACCATAAGTGTGTGTAGAGACAATTATCATGCAAATATAACAAGAACAGTGTGCATGACATTAAAAGAGGCACTTAATTATATTTACATACAATGGTCCACTTATGCTACTCTCTGAACCAAGTTTACTTTGTTTTGTATCATCTGGGTACTGTCGTGGGAGACCAGCATTCCTTTAGCTCCTACAGTGATGTGGGCTTTAACTCAGCTACGACAAATGATAAGATTTCTTTATTAGTCACATGTACATCGAAACACACAGTGAAATGCATCTTTTGTGTAGAGTGTTCTGGGGGCAGCCCGCAAGTGTCGCTGCGCTTCCTGTGCCAACATAGCATGCCCACAATGTCCTAACCCGTACGTCTTTGGAATGTGGGAGGAAACCGGAGCACCCGGAGGAAACCCATGCGGACATGAGGAGAACATACAAACCCCTTACAGTGACCGGAATTGAACCCGGGTTGCTGGTGCTGTAATAGCATTACGCTAACTGCTACACTACTGTGCCTGCCCAGGGTAAATGTCAGAATTAGTCTAGCGGATGGAGCAGTTTATTAATGCAATGAGCACTTACTTGGTAATATCACCTGAATCTTTACACCAATGAACCCTTCCACTCCCCATTGGAGGCATCATCAAACATTTGTAGCAGCTGAGCCACACCCTATTTAATGGAGTGGAGCAATATGTCCCCTCTCCCCACAAACAACAATTTACAACAGAGCTGGTGCTTTACAACTGGAATCGTTCAAGGACAGGGACTGATTGGTGACTCACACACACATCAGGGCACGTGAACACTAGCCAGTAATGTTCACCATCAGGGATGAAGGGCACTCCATCATTGCACAGTTATTGTTGTACCCAGCACCTGCTGAGTATTTCCAGCATTTCCTGTTTTCATTTTAGATGTCCAGTATCTACAGATTTTTAAAAATTTTCATTGTACCATTCATGTATTATTATCCCTATTAGTGCTATTATTTTTTCATGCCTTTTGTTTACTTAACAGCACCGCTAGGACTACTTGCAGGTAATATCTGTAAACTTTCCCAAGACCTTTGCTACAGAAACCAACTTAAATCTGCCCAAGTGATTAGAAAGGTATTGATTCAAAATCAGGATCAGCTTCACGTGGGTTTGCAAAGGCGAACCTCAGAGTTGCCACTGTCCTTTAATCTCAGATCCTCCACCCTGCTCTCTACTGCCCAGCCCTGGGAATGATGCCAGAGATTGGCTGCTTGGGGTCAACAGATACACAACGGAGACCGACTGATCAGACCCCTGTGCAGACCAACTACAACAGGCAATTCTTCTTTCAGGACCATCGTCATGGGTCAGGAGTGGGAATGCGTAGAGTAACTCCATATATTTTCAGAATCAGTGTTACCCAGAAACCATTCTCCACCTCCAGCCTACTTTTTGGGGAAAGGTTGTCAGCTGTGTGTGTGGTCACGTGGGTGCATTTCCTTGCGCCTTCTCCTGTCCCATCACAGTAACACTGTGAAAGTTACTGACTGAAGGCAGGTTACCTCCCAGGTGATTCACGCTGTTTGTTCAGCTCTCCCTATTGCCACCACGGCACTCTGTGCTAAGGCAAGTCAGGGTTTGCTTGGAGATGAACAGAGTTCAGTTTTATTCTTGTGGGCGAAGATTAAAGGGCATTTTGCAGGAAGCACACTTGCCGAGTTAAACATGGAAAGGGTAAGGGCCTAGAAATTCTATTATATGGTGTAACGTTAATGAATATTACACAACTGAACTTTTAAGAAATGCTAATCATGATTGGGGACTTAACGAGTAGATCATAGCCTGAGATTGTTCTTCCAGGTCCTTTATGCTACTAACCTGTGAACACAGAGGACCAGACATGTCATTAGGGGTATTTTAAACAAATAGTAAAATGTTCTTGATAATTTTGGTATTTTAATGGTGTTGCTGCAAAGGAACAGTGTTGTAAAGATTGTTAAAGCAAATACAACATTGATTAACTCTACAAAAATGATGTAAGATCAAGAATCAAAGTCTGATAGTCAGTTAAATCAAAAATAATGCTAACTGCAAAGAATGTGGTTAAGTAGAATTATGTTTAATTCATAATTCAGGGTGTTAAAGCCAGAGCTCTAACTTAGGCTGTAGACAGAGGCATTATGTTGGAAGCAGAAGGATAGTCTGGGACGGAACAACCACATTATGTCTATCAGGAACATGCGAATAAAGTATGGTATTTGAAATAAGTAGAGCCAGAACATTGATCAAAAGATAAAGAGAACAAAAGATGGGTCGAAACATCCAAAGGGTCATGTAGACAGAGCAAGCAAAATTTGTTCCAGAACTCGAGGCAATTAGTATAAGGGAACCAAACAAGGAGAAGCTCAGTTTGTGAAAGATGATAAGGAATGGGTCTGTCTGCAGAGGAGGAGAGAGGATACGTAATACATCATAAATTTTTGAAAGGAACTCTTGCAATTAGTAGTTGACAGGTAGGATCAAAGGGAGAGAGGGAGAGAGAGAGGGAGGGAGGGCGAGTAAGGTGGAGAGAGAGGAGGAGGAGGAGGAGAAGAGAGAGAGAGTGAGAGAGAGAGAGTCACTCAGTAGGCAAGTCTCAGGTATTGAGAGGCAAACTGTGACTATCGTCTTTGTTAAGTATTATTGTTAAGTTTTGCCTCTGTACAACATGCAAATTACTTAATAAATCTGCTTATAACCAATATACTTGTATCCATTGTGCTTTGTTGTGGTCATGAACAAGTCCCTCGAGTTAGGTTAAATTAAGTGTGAATTGGCAAACCCTACAAGATGTGGTGGATATCACAAGTGTGCATCACACATCTGGTAACCAATTCATCTGCATACATGGGCAGTGTGGGCCACACATGCAGAAGCATTCCTTCACAAAGTGTATGAGACCGTTTCCAGCAGAGGTTAAAGGGAACCTGATGAGCAGGTACCAACATATGGATTCTTGTGATGGGGATCAATTTCTGATAGAATTCTCTCTCTTAGGTCCCTCCACCAGAACCAGACTCCCTCACAGCCCATTTAGAACCTTCGGTTCACCTACCCTTCCCCTGTTCCACCACAGCACTTGGTCATGAACCTCCAGTGCCCTGACCCGGATCTCAAGGCACCATCCCTTCTTTCCACCTCAGTAGGGGAGTGAGCGACCATGATTTAAGTATGTAAGGCCTATTCTATTGTGCATGCTCCAAAGGCACAGTGTGCAGTAGACTAGAGAAACAAAGGACTGCAGATGCTGGAATCTAGATGAAAAACAACAAGATGCTGGAGGAACTCAGCAGACCAGGCAGCATCCGTGGAGAAAAGCAGGCAGTTAACATTTCGGATCAGGACCCTTCTTCAGGACTGAAGATAGGAAAAGGGGAAGCCCAACATATTGGCATTGATTGGGTAGGTAGTCAGAGGCTTTTTCCCAGGGCTGAAATGGTTGCCACAAGAGGACATAGGTTTAAGGTGCTGGGGAGTAGGTATAGAGGAGATGTCAAGGGTAAATTTTTTACTCAGAGAGTGGTGGGTGTGTGGAATGGGCTGCCACTAACGGTGGTGGAGGCAGATACGATAGGGTCTTTTAAGAGACTGTTGGATAGGTACATGGATCTGAGAAAGGTAGAGGGCTATGGGTAAGCCTAGTAATTTCTAAGGTAGGGACATGTTCGGCACAGCTTTGTGGGGCTAAAGGGCCTGAATTGTGCAGTAGGTTTTCTATGTTCTATGTTCAATATATAGGGGAGAAAAACAGAGCAGTGATAGGTGGACAAAAGAGGGGAGGTGGGGTGTGCAGTAGAGTTTTGAATCAATGAGCCCCTTAAGAAAGCATGCATTGACCCACATTCCCTGACCATTTACCCTGTCTTTCCAGCCACCGAGGATTGTTTGACTGGGATTTATCCATCCATCCCCAGTGCAAGTCTCCCTTGAGAAGCAGGTTTGGTTGTAACTATTGTCAGACAGCTGAGAGCAGCCTCTGAGAATGAGCATGGACAAAGGTGCAGACAAATTATTTTTAGAAGTTTTAGAAAATTCAAATATTGAAATAAAATATTGAACTTTTAAATTTTTACTTGTTTTTTTTTCTCTTTTTATTTCAATTTTCAGACTTGTTTTGATATTGAATTACAGAGAAAGTTTGTAACAGTGAGAGCAAAATCTGGCAGAGCAAATCATATTTTACGTTGTATTTAGAACTTATTTGCAGACACAAAACTGCTCAATTGTTGATTTTTTATTAGGTACAATAAGGTTCTGGTGGCTCATCTTCGAGGCAGACAGAAGCAGCACGGGAGCATTGCCCTCCATTGTTATTCACTGGATTACAGCAACCTGTAGCATTACAGCACATTAACATTGTCCTGACCTGTTCATGTTGAACACCTTTGCAGCTGTTGTTCTACATCAGATCTAAGTCCTTCTCACATAAGCATGGACTTTAAACATACACTCAGTCCTCATCTGCTGATCTGCTATCCATAGATCTGCAGACATGTCAGGTCAGCTCTAGGCCCCATCTCAATATTTTCCTAACAATCAGTTTAAGGTTCTTCTGCCACAGGAGAGGGAGGGGCAGGGTCAGGCGAGGAAGCACCTTGAAGATTGTAAATATGGGATTGGGGTATCACCCCAGGGAGCCACACAGGGGGCATCGGTGCTGTGGTTTTTATAAAACATAACACTAATGATTGATCTGTACACAAATGTAAAGGTTTGCACTGTTTTATTATTGTATGTAGTTTGTCTTTTATTATGAATAAAATTTATTTTGGTTAAAAAAATACATCGACACACTTGTACATGTTGAGGAACCATGACTGTATAAATACAATGATCAGTTTCCAGATCACTAGTGTCAAGTGGCTCCCTTTTTTTGTTCTAACAGAGATAGATCTTTGTTACACAGCTGCACCTTATGAGTTAAAAACCAATCACTGCTTGTAAGTTTCAATGGAAGTACTTTGTTAGGTAATATCATTTCCTTTTAGGTATTTACATGTTTTAATGTGTTTATTAATACGCTAATGCATTTTGAAATATTACAGGGCAGAGTTATTTTTATTTAGTGGGGTATTGTGTATGGGTGACCTAACTAAGTTCTTTAAAATTACAAAGGGTTTCCAAAGACTGAGTGCAGAGAATGTGTCCAGTTGTGTTGAAGAGTTAAACTAGAGGCCATCGATATAAGATAGTCACCAAGAAATTCCATGCAAATTGAGAGGAAAGTTCTTTACTGAAGAGTGGTGAGAATGTCGAACACACTATAGAACCATAGAGCACTACAGCACAGAAAACAGGCCATTCGGCCCTTCTAGTCTGTGCCAAAACTTTATTCCGCTAGTCCCATTTACTTGCACCTAGTCCATAACCCTCCAGATCTTTCTCGTCTATGTATCTATCCAATTTATTCTTAAAACTTAAGAGTGAGCCCACATTTACCACATCAGATGACAGCCTGTTCCACACTCCCACCACTCTCTGAGTGAAGAAGTTCCCCCTAATGTTCCCCCAAACCTTTCCCCTTTCACCCTAAAGCTATGTCCTCTTGTACTTATCTCTCCTAATCTAGGTGGAAAGAGCCTACTCACATTAACTCTGTCTATACCCCTCATAATTTTGTCAACCTCTATCAAATCTCCCCTCATTCTTCTACGCTCCAAGGAATAAAGTCCTAACCTGTTCAATCTTTCCCTGTAACTCAACTCCTGAAGACCCTGCAACATTCTAGTAAATCTCCTCTGCACTCTTTCAATCTTACTGATATCCTTCCTACAGTTAGATGACCAGAACTGCACACAATACTCCAAATTTGGCCTCACCAATGTCTTATACAACGTCACCATAACATCCCAACTCCTGTACTCAGTACTTTGATTTATGAATGCCAGGATGCCAAAAGCCTTCTTTACAACCCTGTCTACCTGTGATGCCAATTTCAGGGAATTATGTATCTGAACTCCAAGATCCCCTTGTTCCTTTGCACTCCTCAGTGCCCTACCATTTACTGTGTATGTCCTACCTTGATTTGTCCTTCCAAAATGCAACACCTCACACTTATCTGCATTAAATTCCATCTGCCATTTTCTGGCCCATTTTTCCATTTGGTCCAGATCCCTCTGCAAGCTTTGAAAGCCTTCCTCGCTGTCCACTACACCTCCAATCTTAGTGTCATCCGCAAACTTGCTGATCCAATTTACCACATTATCATCTAGATCATTGATATAGACAACAAACAGCAATGGTCCTAGCACAGATCCCTGAGGCACACCACTAGTCACAGGCCTCCAGTCTGATAAACATTCATCCACTACCACTCTCTGTCTTCTCCCACACAGCCAATTTCGAATCCAGTTTACAACCTTTCAATGGATACCCATTGACTGAACCTTCTGAACTAACCTCCCATGTGGGACCTTGACAAAGGCCTTACTAAAGTCCATGTAGACAACATCCACAGCCTTTCCTTCATCTGCTTTCTTAGTGACCTCCTCGAAAATCTCTACAAGATTCATTAAACATGATCTATCACGCACAAAGCCATGCTGACTATCCCTAATCAGTCCTTGGCTGTCCAAGTACTTGTATATCCAATCTCAGAACACCTTCCAATAATTTACCCACTACTGATGTCAGGCTCACTGGCCTCAGGAGTGGTTGAAGAGAAGAGTACACACTCACTGAAGGAGTAGCTTGTCAAGCACCTGAGGGAATTGGGAATAGAGGGTTACACTGATTGAGTTAGATGAGGAAAGAAGGGAAGAGGTTTGAGGAGACCATAAACACCCTCATGGATTGTTGGTCCAAATGACCTGTTTCTATGCTGTGTATCCTTTGCTTCATTCATCCTAGGGCCTTTGCCCTATTCTGGTAAAAATTAGTAAATTGATTTATTATTGTCACATATACCAAGGTACAGTGAAAAACTTTTGTTTTGCATGCCATCCATAGAGTGCATTGAGGTAATACAAGGGAAAACAATAACAGAATGCAGAATAAAATGTTACAGCTACAGAGGATGTGCAGTCAGACAATAAAGTGCAAGGCCATAATGACACAGATTGTGAGGTCAAGAGTCCACCTTACCATACTAGGGGCCCGTTCAGTAGTCTTATCACAGCAGGATAGAAGCTGTCCTTGAGCCTGGTGGCACGTGCTTTCAGGCTTTTGTATCTTCTGCCTGATGGGAGAGGAGGGAAGAGAGAATATCTGGGGTGGGTGGGGTTTTTGATTCTGTTAGCTGCTTTAGCAAAGCAGCGGGAAGTTTATGGAAGGGAGGCTGGTTTCCGTGATGTGCTGAGCTGTGTCCACAACTCTCTGCAGTTTGCCCCAATTGTTTTTAGTGGTTTTTGCCTTCATGTCAAGAAACTTGGCAAATCCTCTTTCCACATACATGGAGATAAAAAGCTAGCAGTAGGTGAGAAGCAGTGGATTGTTTACTGGTGCAGGTTTACTTATTTAACTGCATTAAAACTCCCCAGCTCCAATGGTAGACTTTAAATGTCTGTGTCTAAATCCATAGTCCAGGCGACTGGATAACTTACCTACTAATATACAAACAAAAAACACTGGAACATCTCAGCAGGTCAAGCAGCATCCATGAGTTAATGTTTCAGGTCAAGGAGTTTTCATCAGAACTGGGAAAGAGAGAAAACAAGTTAGTTATAAGTTTTAAGTTAAGATTTTAAGTTAACTTGACTATAATGCTAACATGATCCTAAATGTACATTCCATCCTAGGGGAAATAACAGACAGCTTTCCTGGTTCATAACCTTCCACAAATATTGTTCTATCTTGTTTAAGATATAAAATAGCTGGTGTTCCCAGTTTAAAAATTAACAGCTTTGGTATTAAATTACAGGCAGCTGTAAGGATCGGTGCCCTGGTATTTGAATTACAGGCAGCTAACTTCTCATGTTCTAATTCTGGGTCTGAAATCCGTACTGACTGATTTGTTTGCAGGACAGGAGTTCAAATGTGTTCTACGTTTTTATTATCCACTGCTTGAAATTAGACTGTGACAAAGTCTAGTGCCCGAACACCCTTGCAGAAAGAGCCAAAAATATATCTTTTGTGCCAACAGATTATTTCAAACTGGAAAATTATCTTTGTTGTTCTATCAGTTGTGTGCTGCTAAAATGCTTCTTCCAAGCTCCCTCCAATTCTTTCCCATGTCCCAGTGTGATTGACGTATAAGTAAATGCAAGGGACACCTGATCAAAGCGGAAGGGGAGAGAGTTCTTTAAGCTTGTAGAACCTTTCTTAAGCATTAATTTTGATTATCTGGATTTCTGACTGTAAATACTTGCATTACTTGTTACTGCTCCTGACAGGCATCTCTTTAGATGAGCATGCTATGTTCACAGAATGTCTCCCTGGCATTGCGTTGCCGATAGCCATTGTCGTTGGGTGTCATTATATTGGAAATGGAGGAGCTCAGCAAGATGGAGCTGTGGGGACTCAGAAACCATTCAAAGAGGATATATCCCACTGGATATTATCATCTGCTCCCACAGCATCTATAGCCAGAACACCTCTCCTGAGGAAAATCCTGCAGACACAAGAGACTGCAGATGAAGGAATGTTGTGCGTAAGTGGAAGGCAATTCAGCAAATCCACACTCATCAACCCATTTCACCTTCCCTGTGCTGATGAAGGTGTATTATCATGCTCAAAGTCATTGCCACGGCATCATTTTGGACAGTCACAGGGAATCCAGGTAACAGACACCTTTGTGCGATATTGGGAAGCATTCATCAATATGTGTCACTCCTTACAGAAGAGTGAGCTAATCCATTATGCCTTTGCTATGATACCAAAAGTGATGAAATGAGGTGATGTGAGACTGCTGCCTTCCCTAAGGCCCAGGGTACAATAGCTGCAACCTCAAGGTCCCCCAGGGAACTCCCGCTCAACCAAAGGGCTTCCTTGACTTCCGAGCTCCCAGTATTAGGAGTCAAAATAACAACCCATTGAGTCTACACCGATCATTGAGTGGCCATTAGCACGAAACCTATTTTATTCTTCCCACATTCCCATTGACTGCCCCCAGATTTTACCACTCAGTTACACACCAGGGGCAATGTACAGTGACCAATTAACATACCAATTAATCAATTAACCAAGTAACGTCTTGCTTTTGGGATGTAGGAGGAAACCCATGCGATAACAGGGAGAATGTACAAACTCCATACAGACATCACCGGAGGTCAGGATTGAATCCAGGTACCTGGAACTGTGAGGCAGCAGTTCTGCCGGCTGTGTGGTGATACCTTCAGCCTTTATAGTTAACCCCTCAGTGACATCTTCAGGGATGAGAATCAAATCAATGGGAGACTGCTGAATGGCAAACTCAATGCCCTGCACCCATCAGTAATGGCTCCTACAGAAGGTGTCACTGCCAGTATTTGGATCAGAAGTAGTGTATGTAGTTCACCATGAGGCTTTGGTGGTTACCACTGTGATCTTAGAAACATGCTCCACACCCGGTCGGTTAACAAGAACACGGCAGCATTCCCCAGGTTGTCTCAAGAACCGTTAACATCTTTCACACTCATTACAGCTTCACACGTCTGGCAGCAAAGGACTTTGGAGTAGTTGCTTGTTTGGAGCATGGAGAAGACCATCAGAGTGGTCAGCGCCCTGAGGTGCCTTCATGGGGGAGCAGAACATGGCAACGTTGTGGGAGCAGCTTCTCACGTCCACCGTGCCCAGGATGCTGGGGGATTGCGTCCTACAGGTCAGACTGCAGCAAAAATCTCACCGGCACTGCCTACGGTGGTACCCAGCCTGGGACAGCAGCTTGGAGTCAGAGAGGATTGGTCACTCACACATGCACAGAGCAAGGTGAAACCAGGGGAGGCAGGGTGGATGATGGAACCTGCGCTTCACGTGCCCACCGGGTTCCCTGGCTCCTCACTGCCCTCCACTCACCCCACTGAGTACTCTGCCCCATCTCGCTCCACTGGCCCTCCCTCTTGTGAATGGCACTGTAATCATGCAAGCCTTTTTTGCAACAGATACAGAGAACCACTGCTCCCAATTCAAACATCTTGTCAACAGGAAATTCAAGGATACATTTTCACCCTGAATGGGACACTGCTGTACCTGACTCACATTTCAATGATTCCTTTTACATGGCCTGGGAATTTTTGCCCTCAAGAAGGTGGTGGTGAGCTGCCTTCTTGAACCTCTTCTGCGGAAGGTGCTGCCACAGTGCTGATGGGGAGGGATTTTCAGGACTTAGACCCTGGAATGATGGAAGGAAGAACAATATATTTCCTGAACTGTATGGGTGTGACTGGGAGGGGAACCTGTACATCCTGGTCCCATGGACCTGTTGCCCTTCTCCTTCTTGGAGACAGACGTCACCAGTTTAGGAGGTGCTGTCCAAGTAGTCGAACTGAGTTATTGAAGAGCATTTTGTCAATGGTACACTGGTGGTAGAGAGAATGAAGGTTCCTGGTGATGGATGAGGTGCCAGTCAAGTGGGCTGCTTTGCCCTGGATAGTGGTGATTTCACTGAACGTTGTTGGAGCTGAACATCCAGGCAAGTGGAGAATGTTCTATCACACTCCTCACTTGTGCCTTGTAGATGATGGAAAGGCCTTGGGGTGTCAGGAGATGAGTCAATTGCTGCAGCGTTTGACCTGCTCTTGACCTGACTTATGAGCAGAATGGATTGAGTCACATTGGTAACTGGTTTATTACTATCACATGTACCAAGGTTTTGCATGCCATCCATACAGATTGTTTCATCACATCAGTACATCGAGGTAGTACAAGGGAAAAACAATAACAGAATGCAGAATATACTGTTACAGAGAAAATGCAGTGCAGGCAAATAATAAGGTACAAGGACATGACGAGGTAGATTGTGAGGTTAAGGGTCCATTTTATCATACAAGAGGTCCATTCAATAGTCTTATAACAATGGGATAGAAGCTGACCTTGAGGCTGGTGGTACGTGCTTTCAGGCTTTTGTACCTTTGTAGGAGGTAATTTCACTTCAATTTGGATCTGGACCCATGACTTACCCTACACAAGCCCCCCACTGTTCCTCCAGCCCTCCTCTTTCCATGCCACCGTTGACTCCAGCCTGTCACTTGAACACACACCAGCTCTGGCCCTTCGCTCCTACGCACTGACACCTCTGCTCCTCCCCCCCCCCCCTTCCTGATCTTCTGTCAATTTCCCACCTCCAACCCCTGCTCCCACCTCACCACCTCCCGTCCTCTTGCTCCTACCACCACCAGCCACCAGTTCCCCATTGCCACTCCGGCACTGTCTCTGGCCCATCGTTCCCCCTTTCCCCACCAGCTCACAATCGCCACCAGGACCCCTACTCTCACCCCCTGCCTGCACTCCTGCTCCCACCTACCATCACAACTCTCCCTTGCTTCCACCCACTGGCCCCTCCAGTGCCCCACTCTGACCCACTGCCACTCCATATCTGACTCCCACTCACTGCTGCTTTCAGGCCCCCTGTTCCCACTCACCCCATTGCATTGGAGCTCCCAGTGATTGCTTTCCCACTGCCAGTGAACGTGGAAGGCAAGTGCTCAGGACGAAGACAGAATCTTTACCTGTCTCACCCAGTCAGAAACATGTGGTCATTTTGCTGGCGATACTCATAAGGGAAAATAATCATAGGAAGAGCAGGACTGAAAGCTCATGGGATTATTCTACAAAGAGCTAGCATACATAAAAGGGGATGAATAGCCTCCTGTGCTGAAACACCAATGAATTTGTAAACCATGTCAAACCACTCACTTCAACATCTAGAGATTGGAAGGAACATTTTGCCGTCGATTCTGCTCTGTATCTCCTGTGGAAAAGTATAACAGAAGTTTATACAAAGACTTTGAATTTGTCTTTCCTCTCCCACTAGTTAAGGGTTCAGTAACTTATTTACCTCAAATTGCGTACATCAGGAATGAATCCTATTTAAGGCGAGTTGTTGAAAGTTCACATTTTTGTGATCAAAGGTTTAGACTGTTGTAGGACTGCAGTGGAAAACCTATACTTTCACTTCGTTCCAACTACACCTGTTTAGCACCATGTCATCCTGCTGTCAAGCTACAGACCACTGGAAGAGAGCACAAGGCAATGAATGGCTGTATCCTACACTGATTCTGTGTGCCTTTGGATTTTTCACCATGATGAGGCCAGCAGATTCATTTTTTGTGGCTTATCTGGCTGGATCTGACAAAAACATTACTGTTCAGCAGGTGTGTGTTGAATAGAACTTCTAATCTGCAAAGTTATATATTCTAGTTTGTTGTACTAGCATCATAACATCAAGAAGTAATTAATTAAGGAAGTATAAAATGGAGATAGAGGGATGTAAACAGTGGCCATTCAGGAGATTGGAGCTGGCAGTTTACCATAAATAATGGAAGTGAAGAACAATGGATGAAAAAATATAACATAACAGATGAGGTCAGAGGATGGGGCAGTTGGTGTGCAGGTTGATGCAGTGTGTAGAGAGACTCTGAGGAAGGATAGGCAATTGATAGGGCAAAAATTTAGTCAGTTGGATGGGTTGAAGTGTGTCTATTTTAATGCAAGAAGTATGAGGAACAAGAGTGATGAACTTAGAGCATGGGTCAGTACATGGAACTACGATGTTGTGGCCATTACAGAGACTTGGCTGTCACAAGGGCAGGAATGGCTGCTGGATGTTCCAGGGTTTAGATGTTTCAAAAGGGACAGGGAGGGAGGTAAAAGTGGGGGGAGTGGCATTGCTAATCAGGGATAGTATCACAGCTGTAGAAAGGGATGGCATCCTGGAGGGATCATCCTGGAGGATTCAGTTTTACTAACCCCTCAGAATTTAAAGGAGAAAAGTGGGAATATCCCATTCAATGTCCACAAAACCTCACCCTACACCTTTTGAGCAAAGTCTGTGGAGTGTGGAATATACTGAACAATGTACTCCATCCATTATTTACAATGTTGAATGATCTTTTTCTGAAATTGGAGTACGTACTTCTTAAAAGGAATTGTTTAAGGATTTACTCAGTGCTGATCTTCATGAAAAGGAATATTATTTTAAGTCCTTTAGACATATATTTGTGTTCAACATTTTACATATCACACAGGTCAATGATAGGGACGGTGTCCCCATCCACTTAGTTCTATTCTTCAACTGGTTAGAAGTCCCAGCTCCACTGGGAACACTCAGCTCCACCTTTCTAAAGCCCTCATCATTTGAGTTGGTGCATCTTTTGTGCCACATGCAGACTTGGGTGAGTTGCAACAGAGTGTTGACCTTAGTATCTTTAACCTACAGCATAAGGTGTACATTCCTGCAGCTGATTTCACATCTCATTTTCCTTTTCCTCCAGCTTTTTGTGTGTTGCTCTAGATTCCAGCATTTACAGTCTCTTGTGTCTCCATTTTGCTACTCCAATGTGAAGTCTCTTCAAGGTACACCAACCTTGAAGAAGTTTTCCTCCGAGTGCAGATAAAAAGTCTTGACCCCACTATCTCCCTCCATAGATGCTGCCTGACCGGTTGAGTTCCTCCAGCTTTTTGTGCATTGAATTTAAAACTCTTTTTGGGAATCCAGATTCTATATCCGAGAAACCACATCTATAGAAATGAACATTGGATATGTTATTCAAAATATGATCCGTTTGTGCATACTTCCAACATTGCACTTTGTCTTATTTCTAGGATTATTAGTTTTATTTTTCATCCAATTTTTTTTTTAGAAGTATCCTTACGCACTTTCTTATTTACTTTCAGGTGATGAATGAAATACTGCCAGTATGGACATACTCTTGCTTGGTAATGTTAATTCCCACCTTCTTGCTTACAGATTATTTAAGATATAAACCTATTGTAGTTCTTCATGGTTTTGTGTTAATTATTCAAGGCATAATATTGATTTTTGGCCAAGGGGTTTTGCTCATGAAATTTGCGCTCTTTTTCTATGGGCTGGTGGTTGCCACCCGTATTGCTTATTATTCATATATCTACAGTGTTGTTAGTTCTGAGCACTATCAGAAAGTGACTGGCTACTGTCAAAGTGTCACATTGTTCGGACACACCTTCGGTTCAACTCTGGGACAAGTTTTAATCTCTGCTGGGAATGTCTCGTACTTGTGCCTAAATGTGATTGCACTGGCTTCTGTATCAGTGGCCTTCCTGACTTCCATGCTGTTGCCAATGCCCAAGAGAAGCATGATTTTCCACAGGGAACAAGTGGCTGAAAACAACCAACTCCCATCGGCAACTGATGGTCGCCAGCCAAAGTGTGGAAACGTTAGTCCCCAAGACAATCCGGATACAACCACCACCCAGTTACAAGCAGTGTTGGATGCTAAGGTGCCTAATTCGACCGTTAATGGATTGGCGAAGGTGATAGATCATAGCAACACTTTGAATGTATTCCACCAACTGTGGTTTGATTTGAAAGAATGCTACTCGTCTCCACGACTACTCTGCTGGTGCACTTGGTGGGCTTTGGCCTCGGCTGGCTTTAACCAAGTTATGAGTTATGTGCAGGTGCTCTGGGATCACATTGAGCCAACATGGAATGTTACAGTGTACAATGGTGGTGCTGAAACCGTGGCTACCCTCATGGGTAAGTTGAGGAACATTTATCAGTAAAGGAGAAAACTGTTGAAGCACCATCTTTCCTGCTGATGCTGTCATAAATATGTGGGAGTGGTAAAGGAAAGAGAGGCTTTAGGAATAAGAAAGCAATTAGAGAGGGGCACTGTGCTGTAAAAGTATCAAGAATGTGAGTGTGGGGTCAGTTCAGGGATTCGTGAGGTGAAACTAAATTCTACGTTCACAGCAAGGCTGGTAAATATTTACCAGGTCCCACCCAAACCACAGGCAGTCTTCAGGAGCCTGTGAAATGAGGTGAATCAAACATTCACAACAAATGGGAAAAAAACAACAGGTAAAAAAGAGATCAGTATCAGAATATCCAATGCAACAAATGGAAGGCTGTACAAGATGCAAGACGTTTAGCAAAATGTTCCACCTAGGCAATAGTTTAAATGGTTCATTAGTCAGGATATTGAGCACGGGAGTTGGGACGTCATATATGGTAAGGCCACATTTGGAGTACTGGGTACAGTTCTGGTTGTCCTTCTATATGAAGGATGTCTCTAAACTGGAGAAGCTGCAAAAAAGATTTACGAGGATGTCACCAGGACTGGAGGGCTTGAGTTATATGGAGAGGCTGGATAGGCTGGGACTTTTTTCCTTGGAGTTTAGGAGGCTGAGGTAGAGGTTTATAAAATCATGAGGAGCATAGATAAGGTGAATAGCCAAAGTGTTTTCCCCAGGGTAGGGGAGTCCAAAACTAGAGGGCATAGAATTAGAGTGAGAGGAGAAAAATTTAAAAGGGACCTGAGGGGCAACTTTCTCACACAGAAGGTGATGGGTGTATGGAATGAGCTGCCAGAGGAAGTAGCTCAGTTAGGCTATTTGATTGACATGGGTGAGTGGGGCTGAAGG
Organism: Pristis pectinata; assembly: GCF_009764475.1. Classification (NCBI taxonomy): domain Eukaryota; kingdom Metazoa; phylum Chordata; class Chondrichthyes; order Rhinopristiformes; family Pristidae; genus Pristis; species Pristis pectinata. The sequence goes on along the minus strand of NC_067410.1, from coordinate 97,798,711 downwards.
GCCTGTTTCCATGCTGTATTGCTCTATGACTCTTTTAATGTTATGGGCTGGTAGTGCTGCTACTGCACAGTTACAGCAATCCGCCATGACCTTGAGTCTGTGTGGAGTTTCCTTCTGGTGCTCTGATTTCCTCCCACCATCCAAAGAGGTGCTGGTAAATTAACTGGTTACTGTAAATTACCCCTAGCCAAGGAAGGCAACGAGAGAATTAGGTGGGGGTTGGTGAGGTGGGGAGTTGAGAGAATAGGTTACAGAGGATTAAGTGGTGGGACTGACGAGAATGCTAAGTCTGAATAGACTCAATAGGCTGAATGGTCTCCTATGTTTTACAACATTAACAAAGTCACAGAAAAATAAATAATAGGCTAATTGGCAAGAGTGCAATATTCCTAGTTTTCTGGATGACACTTAATCTCCAATTACAAAACTCCTGACCTTGGCTTCTATCTGCTTATGATGTGATGTCATTTAGATCGGTGAACTTGCAGTTTCAAATGAAGGTTTATCATTTTTTATTTTATTGGAACTTATCTAACAGTAAGTTCTGTTGCTACTGGCAGGTTTAACAGTTCTTGCTGGTCTCATATATCTGGCAATTACCTCTTCTAGACAAATGAAGCCAAAGTGAGGTGGCGAGGAAGTTCATTAGAAGTGTAATTCACTTGAAGCAGAGGGTTTTGTTGTACAACCCTTAGGAGTTCAGAAGATCTGACTTAAAAGGAAACCGTGTTTATAGCAAATACATTACAGTTCATTAAAATAGACAGAAAGGGGTGATATGATCCTGTAAATTACTCAGCTGATCTGGCTCATGACTGGATGACCTTGATGACTCTCCTCGTTTTGTTCTTCAGGTGCCATTTGCTCCTTTGCCATTGGGCATATGAAGCTAGACTGGCCAGTCTGGTCTGAACTGGCACTCGTCATCTTGTCAGTGGTGAACAGCGGAGTTTTATATGCCATGGCTTTAACAAAAGAAATTTGGGTCTGTTATGCATGTTATAGCATACTCAAGAGCTCTTACATGCTACTGATCACCATAGCAATGCAAGTATGATACTGTAAGTCTACCTGTGCTAAGCTGTTTTTAATGAAAGTACAGAACTGAACAAAATGGTTAAATCGAGGGCACAAAAGACTGCAGATGCTGGAATCTGGAGCAATATACAAAAAGCTGGAGGAACTCAGGAGGTCAGGCAGCATCTATGGAGAGATATGGACAGTTGACTTAGATGAAGGGTCTCGACCCGAAATGTTGACTGTCCATTTCCGTCCATAGATGCTGCCTGACCCAAAATGGTTAAAATGTTTGTAAGAGAAGTCTAATGTAAAGATTGACCCTGCTTATGAGCAAAATGCTTAACATTATCTGAATGTTGGATGTTTCGATCAAATGAGGAAACCATACAAAAGGTAAGGTTTTTACTTTTTGTCTCAGTCAATTGGTTTATTTTAAGTCCCTCTGTTACAAATCTCATTTAATTAGCTGAATTCAATTCTGTTGAATTTACCCATTAGTTATCTACCAAATGTCAGACCATGACATTTGAGTTTTTTTAAATTCACAGGATATGGGTATCCCTGATGAAGCCAACATTTTTTTGCCCAACACTCATTGTCTTTTGTGCCGGTCAAGGTATTTCCAACTTGAATTCCTGTTGTCATCACCTGAAAAATTTCAACTCTCCAACAAGAGACTGAGTTTGATTGATATGCAATTCTGGTAAAACAAACTATTTTCATTTTTTAAAGCTGTTTTTAGGGACATGCACAGATGAAACCTCACTTGTAAATCCCTCTAAATAGATGGTTAGGTTTATGATTAGCCCAGAAATGGATTAGGCTTCTTTTTTTATATATACAGTGTACACAAGTAAGTAATCCCACAAACGGTGTTAGCATCAGTCTTTGTTTGAATAAATGTATGACTTTGTTGATATCCCCAAAAAGTATGAGAGTTTAAAATATAACAAATCTTCTCTAAATCCAGGTTTCAGATTGCAGTTAACCTTAAGGGACACTATGCACTCATATTTGGAGTAAACACCACTGCGACCCTGATACTTCAAACCCTCCTGACCACTGTTGTGGTTGATTCAAGAGGCCTTGGTTTGGACATTATTACTCAGGTAAATTCAATGTATAAATAATACATATATTATATATATATATATATATATATATATATAAAACCCCAATATTTTAAAAAAAGGAGTAAGGTATTATTGACCTGTAAGTCTAACATCAGTAGTGGGGAAAATGGCAGAATCTATCAGAAAAAATATAATAACTGTTATAGTAACAGGACACCTGGAAAGCATTAAAGGGATTGGACAAATTCAGAATGTGTTTATTATGCCTAAGGAATCTAATGGCGTTTTGGAAAATGTAATCACATGGATAGATAGGGAGTACCTATGGATGTGGTATATTTGTACTTTCAGGTTTTATTTTATAAGGCCCCACATAAGAGGTTAGTGTGAAAAATTAAAGTACATGGGATTGACGGTAATGTACTGGCGTGGACTGAGGATTGGTTAACAAATAGGAAACAAAGGGTAGGAATAAATGAGTTTCTTACCGGATATCAGGTAGTGATCAGTGGAGTGCCGCAGGGATTAGTGCTTGGGCCCAGCAATTCATAATATGTCAATGATTTAGATGGATCTAAAGTAGGCACAGATTTTAAAGCTTTGAACAAGAATATACTTGAACAATAGGCATAAACACAAAAAGGCTGCTCAGAAGGAAACCAGATACAATTTGTTGCATGCTGTAACACATTGGCACCTGAACCTGGTTAAATAATACAGCAGGCCATCTACTTCCAGCTCGGTGTTGGGCTCAACCTGTACAGGCAACGGAGTGACTGAGAGAGGCACACATCAACTTCAGCATACAGGAGAGGAGATAATAAAGCTGCTGCTTCAAAGTAATATTCTGGCTTTAACATCCTGCAGCAGAATATATATGCAGCACTTTCCTCTGTGCAATTTGCAATTAGTCGCTGTGTCTATTTTGCTATGATGCCTGTGAATATGACACTAAAGCTATTATCCAGAGTAATCTCTACTAATGTTTTTAATTTTTGCAGTTTCTTGTTTACGCAACTTACTTTGCTGTAATAGCTGGACTTTTCCTCGTCAGAGGAGTCTACACCTTTGTTCAAACTGGATGGAAAGGAAAGACGCAAATGCGTTCGGGGATCAATGAAAATACCTCACCGTCCAGAAATGATATCGACATTCCAGTAGAGCTCTGAAGAGTGTCTGTTATCTCCCACCCCACATACACCAGTCATTTACACCCTTTGTTTTAATTTTCACCCATTGTAAAATATGCTGCAGTGGACAGGAGAGCAGCAAATTAATTAGAGTGGAAGGAAAAAAAAACTTGCTTATTTTGGGAAATCAATGCAAGTTGAGGATCATGGATTCATCTGCCTCCATCCAGCTCTTGGTAGTCATGGTGCTTATATGAATGAGGGATGGTTAGACACTCTTGTTGGACAATGAGCACTGATTGGGAGAGTGACTTGCTGCTGTTCACCTCACACACCTTGCTGGATGTGGTCTCATTCAATTGCATAAGAAGTCATCGATGAAGTAGTTGGTTCTAAGATGCTCTGACCCACTTCTTGGAGTTTTGGACCAAAATAAACAACCTCCAACATCTCTTCCTTACGCGAGGTATGGATGGCTTTCATCCCCATTCGCTCCAACTTTATAGAGTCTAAAATCATGCAGCACAGAAACAGGCCCTTCAGCCCATCATGTCTATGCTGACCATCAAGTGCCCATCTATAATAATCCCACTTTTTCTCTTGCAACCCCATCAACTACTCTTTCCCTGATACTCCCATCATCCACCTACATTAGGGGCAATTTACAGAAGCCAATTAATATACCAATTGGTGGGCTGAAGGGCCTGTTTCTGTGCTGCATGTTTTTTTAGATGCTATAGTTGGAGTAACATTTCTCACCCACCAATTTGTCCAATTAGCTCTCTACCAGACTATACCCAATCACAGTAAATTAATGGAAGCAGAGTCATCAGTAGTTCTGTCAAATAGCACTTAACTCAAGAAAAACCTGAACAGATTCTCGGTAGGATTCAGTCGGGACCACAGGTGAATATGGATGGGAATCCAGAGGTAAAGTGATTGTGGCTGCCTTTAATATTAAGGCAATACTAGGTCAACTGTGGCACCAAGGCACAGTGGCCCAGCAGTTAGCGCTGCACAGCTTCTGCCACCTAGGTTCAATCCTGCCCTTTGGTGCTGTCTGTGTGGAGTTTACATGTCCTTCTTGTGACCATGTGGCTTTCCTCTGGTTTCCTTCCATGTGCCAGAGTAGTAAGTTTTGGAAGTTGTGAAAGTAAACTAAAGAGTTGTATAACTAGAAGAGTTGTGAAACCAAAGAGTTAATGAGTCTTTTTTGAAAGTACATAGTGAATCTTTGAGCTGCCTGAATCAATCGTGATTAATAAAATATAGTTGTTAGGCAAAGGCATTATGAGGTGTGTTTTATCATGTGCTGTATTCCCAATATGAGGGTTATCACAATAATCACAAAATAAATATTCATAGTCATTCTTACTAATACAGTATTTATTTTGATAATTGCAAACTGTAGCAAAACATGATCTCCTTTATTAGGCAGAAGTGCAGTTCTCTACATACTCAGATTATAAATAAGAGAATTTTCCTCTGAGAAAGAAAATCCACTATATTTTAAGTCACCAAATTGATAAAACTCCTAGTTTAGTTCAAAACTAGAACTTAAAAGGCAAATGTTGTTGCAGCGATTTCATCTTTGTAGATTCAGCAGTCTTATGATTCTTGTTCAGTAACATTTCACATTACCATAAGTGTTAAATTACAAATACCAATGTGCACAAATAGCTAAATTTCTAAGAAAAATATGTACAGTACTGCACAGCAATGAAAGGTAGGATTTGCAATAACTTAACATTAGCCCATTTCAATATACATGATATGGTTACATCTTGAACCTTCTTGCCAAGTAACAGTTAAATAAAGGACACCAGGGAAGTCCTTTTCTGCATATATTATCCCATTTATACAAAATACAAGCTTCAGAGACTCTTGTGTTTAAAGCTAAGATCAGTGAGCAACAAAACTGTGCAAGAGGTCTGGAGACGTCACACACCGACAGCACACTCCTGACAGGAACCAATCGTGCTATAAGAATGGGTTGGTTGAGGAGCTTCCAGTTGGAAACTGCCCCATTAGAGCTCCAGCCTGCAAGGAGGGGAACGGGGAAAGAAAGGGACAGTGATTATAGGTTGTCTTTAAATGCATAATACAGTTTACATAAAAGTGAACTGCAAGATTCATAGTAAATAAACTGGAACACCCTTTGAGAAGCTATATCAACATAATGGCTAAATCTGGCCTATATACACCCATGTATGGCTTGATCCATTGTTCAATGCATCTCCACCATTGTGCCTCAAAGCAGCAAGACTTCTTCAAAGCAGCTTTTTCTACTACCTCCGATATAATCATTAAAAGTATATTCATAGTATGCAACACAATTTGATTATAAAATTACATTCACAAAAAGCTTAACCTTTTCACACATTTTCGCCACGTTACCACACAAGCTGCAGACCTCATATAGCTGGACTACTTACTGACCCAAGATCCTTTAAGGACATTGTAAAGCCATTGAGATTCATATTCTTAGACCAAATCAGTTTCATGAGCTGACACTCAGCATTTCACTTTAAATGGCATCTACATTGCTTTGGACACATTAAGAGATGGGTGGGCTTTAAAAAGGGAAATTCAAGATCAGAAAAAAAAGTTGAAAATATTTTCAAATATTACCAGAAATGGATTAGTTGACACTCCCATTTGTTGACTATATGGCATAACCATTGGCTTTGGTTGTCCAAATGAACTAAAACCTCCACCTGAAGGGAAACAAAAAGGCAAGAGGTTTAGTGTGAATGGCGCCGACAAGAGGAAAGTTATGAAACTGGAGATTAATGAGAAGCTCTGTTAGTATTACCAGCAGGCTGTGGTGGGAAGGCTGAGTGCTGAGGAAAGGCCCCCGGGGCAGATAAAACAGGCTGCTGAAAACCACCACTGAAACTGGTGGGAAGAGTATATCCGGTGGGGGTGGCAAACAGAGTAGGCATGCTCATCGATGCTGTTCCAAAGCTTACTATTACACAAAGAAAAAAAGAAAAAGAAAATGAACTAAAAGTTTTAAATGCTCACTTTAAAGCATACGTGATCTTTATAGTGAATACTTTTAACTTGACACACGAGAGGGATTATGATCGCACTGCTGTGGATAAGCATGGATAATGATAACACCACTGCAACACAACTGGGTAGAACTCGTCTAGAAATGCCGGCAATTCAGTGCTGAACTGCCAGCATTTCCCCTCGCAAGTCCCATTAAGTTCAGGATTCCTGCATCATTTCCCATATTCATCTAGGTGCTGGGATCCTCATGGGAATCCACTGGTGGAAAACAACTTGCCGCAATTCCCCAGCATTTTGCTGGAGAATTTGCCAGCTGAAGCTGTGTCAGGCCAGATGCGCAGGAGCACGGAGCCCCTTCCCCTCAATGAAAAGGGTTATAATTTTAAATTAACGTTTTAAATTCATTTTGTGCTTGCTTTATTTTAATAAAATAAAAGTTTTAATTATACTTAATATTTTTCTGAATGCTTCAGAATGTTTTGGACAAGTTTGTCAGCCAGAAGGCTTGAGGACACGGCTCAACTGGCTGTCAAAGTTTGTTCAGCTGTTTCACTGGTGGGCTTTGTAATGGTCCATCTATATGACAGCACTATATCGAACAAGGCCCTGATGCTGCAGAGGTCTTTGCCATTTAGGTTTGAAATGGTTCAGTCACCAATTGGCACCTGGAAAAGTTAAGCTCATACTTACCTCATGGGACAGCGGTAGGCACAGGTGTTTCATTGCCGGCAGCAAACTCTGGCCCTACCTGAAGAGCTACTACATGGACCAAAAAGAACTAAGCATGTAAATGCATATTAAAGTGGAAATATTTTAAATATTCAGCACATAAAGTATGAGCACTCAAACTATCACAAAAGTCAATTCTGACATGTATAACGTATCTCAATATTTTTCTTTAGTGCGTGGCTAGTGAGTTTCAAACTAACTTTAGATTTCTAAAGTCCTATATTTGCCTTGAAGTATATGGTGGTGCAGTGCAAGTGTCTTGGACTACCTATTCAAAGAACGGAAAATTCAAATCAACCTTGACTCAATGTGAAAGCCCATTCAGTTTTAAAAAAAACAGGGACTAAAATGCCTGCATCAGTAGAAAAAAAAATTCAAGTAAAAGCTGAATAAAATAAAGTGCGTTACTAATGTTCTCTAGGGAAGAAACCTGCTGCTCTTACCTGGTCTGTTCTGTATACATTTTTAGTCCCATATTTGGGCCATTTTTACTTCTCAATTATACTTTCCCACTACATTGTACCACCATAAACTACTTAAAAGGCAAATACATAGCTTTAGATGTCTAAAAATAATTTAAAGATAATCGGTATTAAACAACTATTATGGAGCCATTGTACCGCCATTTTCTCAAGTAATAAATGCCTCCTATGCCAGCACCACCCACAAGCCAAGAATGAATAGGAAAGTAACCCCTACTTTGATTGCTGGCTAGTCATTAGATAATGTTATACAGTTCTAGAGTCACAGACATCACAAGCCACACAGAAGCAGGCCCTTTGATCCGAGTATGTGCGCATCACCAACTGCCCGTTTTTTCAGTAATCCTGCATTAATCCCATTTTTTATTCTCCCAATGTTCTCATCAGCTCCAGTCAGATTCTACCATTCACTTTCACACTAGGGGCAATTTACTGCGGAAATTAACCTACCAACCTGCATGTCTTTGGGATGTGGGAGGAAACTGGAATACCTGGCGCAAACCCACACGTTCACAGGGAGAGTGTGCAAACCCCACACACACTGCTCCCAAGGCAAGGATTGAACCCAAGTCTCTGGCACTGAGGCAGCAGCTCTACTAGCTGTGCCACTACATCACCATGGCAAACCAGTGTTAACTTAGTCGAATATGAAACAAACTTGTGGTTCTAAACAAGATGAGCCAGTGGAAATGCTCAAAGCAGGAAGTTCAGAGACTAGTTAATAAGAAGCGAATTAAACAACTGTTCTGTTTCAGGTACTAGAAGGTTCACGCTTCCCAATCAAGCAGATGCAACATGGGACACAGACTTTCTTTTGATTCATAACAAATTGCAATAATCAAGAGATAGGACTGGCAATGGCATCTTAACTAAGTTTCCTAAATGTTGTCAGCGGCACTGGAGCTATCCCAGATTTAAAAAGACAGTTTAAATAATTTTTTTTGATATCACAGATGTTCTTCATGTACAAAAGATTTAAGGTTATTAAAAAGTAGTGGTCAGGTGCAGGATTGGGGTTTGGCAATACACGGTGTTGTGAAGGGATATAGCATAATCGCAAGTGATAATTCTATGGCAGTGCATGATAATTACACATTTAGTTATCGTGCTAGGAAAGTGACCTTGAACCAGATGTTACTATAAGCCCTTAACTAAAATGCTCAGTGACAGAGAAGGTGGCAATGTTAACTTATTACAGCCACTCAAGTTTTCTGCCTTGATTAACTGTCTACAACCAAAATCTGACCCTGGCTATACCCTCTACAATGGCTGCTTGACCTGGTCTGGACTAAGGAAGTGAAAATCCAGCCAAAGTTCCCATTACTCATCATCGCCCAATGGTTATACTGGAAAGGTGTACAAATGGTGAGGATCAGGTTTCGTTTTAGCAGTCAACAAGCAATCACATTCAACATTTAATACGAATGACACACCAGAGATCTGATGGCCGCTGATTCAGTATTTTCAGGATAGCAGAGGAACTTTATTTTACAGCAAACTGCCTACTTTCCTTATTTTAGCCTTCTAGTTGCATTATTTGGCATCAATAAATTGTGTGTTATTAGTATTCTCTCAGCAATCGATCTCAAATAAGTGCAAACACAATTGCAAAATTTGGCACTGTCCTTCATTTAGGCTCTAGATGCAGGCTGATAACTGGTCTCTAACTTCATGTCAAAGGTTTATTTTCGACACCTTTCAAGTATTGGATATGCTTATCCAATTCCTAATATCTCAGGGAACCAGTGTACTGGAATAGTTGGGTCATAATGGGCAAACAACGAAAAGATGAATTTTTGAGCAAAGTAGCTGAGGCAGGGGCAAAGATGCCACAGGAAATGAGCAGCTTTTTTCTGGGAGGGGGATATTGGTTTCAAAGTTATTTACAAAGTCCAGTTAAAAGAAAAGAAAATCTTTTGTATCCTTCTCATATAACTTCCACTCGAGCTCTTCATGTAGGTTCAATGTTTAATCTTCTAAAGTTGTTAGACATTGCTTTAACTTTTATACAATAGAAAATCTAACAAAACAATAATTAACAGCCAAACATTCAGCTCCATCCATGTGAATAAATCCAAGTGGACAGCCAAGCACTAAATACAAAACAGCATCAATCTTGACGTGTGCAGCATGTTTCAACAACTTTAGAATTAGTAATTGATCATCTCTTTGGTTCTTTTTAACCATTTTCTGTCACTATTCTGTATACTTTTACTCTTTAACTACTTCGAGCCTAAGGGCTAATGAAATACAGTATTATTGAAAAATATGCATTCCATCTGGCCATCTCAATAAGCTAATGCCCACTCCCTCAAATCTTTATTCAATTCTTAACCATGACAATGTTTAGCATATTGCAAATCTCTACAATGTATTTCTTGCCTATGCAGCTTTGAATCTCTCTATCTTGTCAACAATTGGCAATTTACATCTTCTCCTACCAATATTGCCACCAGAAGCTTCACAATCTTTGAAAAATGCAGGCACTTGGGAACATCACCCCCTGTAGGTTCCTCTCCAAACACCATCACCACACATCATCCCATCCTGACTTGGAAATAAATCACCATTCTTTCATAACAACAGTACCCAACAGCTGCAGGAACATCTTTACCAGAACAATGCAGCAGCTCAATAAGGTTAGGCAGTAATATAGTTACACCCTCAGCTTTATCTCATGCCCATATTTTGCTCAAAGCATGGAACTTGGAAAACAAAAAAAAATCAAAGAAACAAATTTCACTGCAGTCTACCAGGTATGTTTGAGGATACCAGTTTTCAATCACTCCTCAAATTCAATTCTCTTTCTTTCCCCTTTAAAGTATCAGCCTTCATTCTCATTCTGGGTATTTCACTTCATACATTACCCTACAGTTAGTTAATCTAAACATCACTGCAACTTTCTTTCTAAGTTTGGGCTCCAGGTTCTATAACTTGGGATAGCTTCAAACAAGTTACTGATGTTCAAAGGAAACCATTTTTTAGTTCAGAGCTTGCATGCCATTTTTAGTCATTTCAGTCGAATATACACTGCAACTTTCAAAAATTAGGTCAAGGCCACACATGAAATATGATAAAAACAAGATTAATCTGCAGTCTCTGGACCCTCATAACCCTCTGTAAAGATCCAGTTATAGTACAGGCTGGTGGTTCTCTGAAAGAAAAGCTGCTGTCTAGGTAGAGAGTTGCAGCCCAAGTGATAGGTAGAATCATCACTGCTGCTGATGTCCGATCTAAATCGAAAGATTTCATGGCCATTGCGTCCACTTATGAAGTGATTAAACAGTGAGACCTTTAGTTCACGTAACCGTATTTGAATTCTGTGTCTAAACTTTGAGTAAGAACTGTGCTACCACTGGCTGTCAGCATGAATGGCTTTGCATCAAGAATTTCTGATTTACAATTTAAATGGCTGAAAATCTGCTTCCTTTGCACTGCACTGAACCCCGACAAGCAAAGTCTTCAACAGATACACATACATTCACATCACACGACGACTACTAATGGTTTCAGTCAAGTCTTCACCGAGGTTCATTATCCATACCTGCAGTTCTCCCATTAGTCTGGAATGGGTTTGTGGCAGCAGTTGGTGGCAGAACAGGAGCAGTTACAAATGGATTGGTTGCTGCTGAAAAAGCACAACAAGGAAAGGCTCAATAACTCAATAAAGTAAATTATTCGAAATGTCAGATCTCAAATAACGAAAAGGATAATTACTCATTTTGCCATTAAGCAATTGTCAAGAGCACCTTCCATTAAGCCAGGGACATCATGCACCTGACATGCAATTGTGCTGTTGTATTATGACACAGGGCTCTGGGCACTTCAAATCTCACCTTAAAAACCCTGGAAACTAAGTGATGAAAGCTAATTAGGTGGATTTTTTTTTTAAAAAGTGGGCAGAGTAAAACTTGCTTACCCGTGATCTGTAAAAATCTAAAACAGCTCTACAATTTTCTCAAACACAATCATTTTGAATGGATAAACTTGCCACCAAATTTTACGTGTACCATTTCTATTTGCATAAAAAAAGCATATCAAGCATTTAAGGGTAGCGGACAGTCAACGTTTTGGGTCGAGACCTTTCATCTGGATCAGTCGATTGTCCAATTTCCCTCCACAGATGTTGCCTGATCTGCTGAGTTTCTCCTGCAGCTCATGTTTTTCTCCAGATTCTGGCATCTGCGGTCTCTTGCGTCTCCACTCAAGGGTAGTGAAGAGGTTTGCAACGTGGAATGACTCTACTTTAATAGCTCTCCATCAGTCAGTACTTCAATATCATCTTAGATTGTGTGATAGAATCCTGGAGCGATGCTTGGAGTCCCAATCTCTCAACTCAGATTAATATGCTGTAACTTATTATCAGTAATCCAATTTTTCTAAATACTTCAATGAATGTTATCATCTTTGTTATTCAGACAATGTTAGTTGAGGAATTCATGGAGTATTTTCAGGATTTTCTTTAAAACACAGTGGTACACCCTGAAGCCAATTACAGACCAAGCTATAATAGACCAGGTATTGTACAATAAGATAGACTTAATTAATCTCGTAAAGGTAGCAGTGGGTATGATATGATTGAATTTTATATTCAGTTTAAGGGTGAGAAGACTTGTATTTTAAGCTTAAATAAAGGTAATCATGAGGACATTGAAACAGAGCTAGTTAAAGTGAGCCGGCAAATGAGGTTGAGGATTGAACCAGTGACAGCCATTTAAGTGAATCTTTCAGATACACAAAATACATTCCAAAGAGAAAGAAAAATTCTGAGATGGCCTAATATTTTAGTTAATCACAGAAGTTAAAGACAAGATTATAAATTAAAGGAAGAGCATACAACTGCACAGACAGGTGGCACATCAGAGGGCTTGACAGAATATGAAAAATACCAATGAATGAATAATTAATTAGAAAAGAAAAATTAAGAGTACACAAAGCTAACTAGAAATGTAAAAACAAAGTAAGAGCTCCTATAGATATTTTAACCAGAAAAGAGTTAAAGAAAGAGTCGAAGGAATCAATAATGGAAAATGTACAGATGGCAAACACTTGTCTTCACTATAAAGGATGCCACTGGAAGGGAGGAAAGAATTCAGGAAAAGTATAATTACTACACTTTTCCAGGCAGCAGGAGCCTAGACTTAGAACGAGAAGTGGGAATCTCTGTGTGAGAAGTGGGAGCCATAAAGAGGTGAATGTCAGGACCCTATTCTTTTCTAGGTAATCGGGACAATAAAAGAGGCACATCTGTGATTTGTTAGGTGATAATTGATTGGGAAATTAGCTAAAGTTAGGGTCAAGCAGAGCAGCCATTGTGGGAGTAGCCAGTGTTAAGAGTGGGGAGTTGAGGCTTTGGCTCAAGAGGCTAAGGTGAGATTTTGTTACGTTCTCTTTCTTTTTTTTAAATTATTGAGCAGTGGGAATGACACCCAGCGCAGCGGTGCACTCCTCTTGCACGATGTGGGAATTCAGGGAGACCTCCGGTGTCCCTGATGACTACACCTGCGAGAAGTGCATCCAGCTATAGCTCCTTACAGACTGTGTTAGGGAACTGGAGCTCGAGTTGAATGACATTCAGATCATTCAGGAGACTGAGGGGTTGATAGGCAGGAGTCACAGGGAAGTAGTCACACCCAAGTTGCAGGAGGCAGGTAGCTAGGTGACAGTCAGGAGTGGAAAAGGGGATAGGCAGTCATTGCAGGGTACCCGTGGCCATTCCCCTCAATAACATTTTAGTGTTGGCGGGACGACCTACCAGGGGAAAGCCACAGCAGTCAGGTCTCGGGCACTAAGTCTGGCTCTTTGGCTCATAAGGGAAGGGGTGAGAAGAGGCAAGCAGTAGTGATCAGTGATTCATTGGTTAGAGGAGCAGGCAGGAGGTTCTGTGGACAAGGAGACGACTCTTGGATGGTATGTTGTCTCCCAGGTGTCAGGGTCAGAGATGTCTCAGATAGAGTCCATAGCAGTAAGGGAGAGGGTGAGCAGCAGAGGTAGTGGTACACATTGGTACCAATGACATAGGCAGGAAAAGTGACAAGGTCCTGCAAAGTGAGTTCAGGGAGTTTGGTGCCAAGTTAAGACAGGACCTCCAGGGTAGTGATCTCAGGATTACAACCTATGCCTCGTGCTAGTAAGGTGTGTTTCTAAGCAGATGGTGCAGGAGGGAGGGCTTCAGATTTTTAGATCATTGGGCTCTCTTCCAGGTCAGGTGGGATCTGTACAAAAGGGACAGTTTGCACCTGAACTGGAGGGGGACCAATATCCTTGCGGGAAGGTTTGCTGGTGCTGCTCAGGGGGGGTTTAAACCAGAGTGGCAGGGCAGCAAGTGGAGAGGCTGCGCGGAAAGTAGATGTTAAGACTACAAGCAAAAATCGAAACTGAAAGGTTGAGAGTGGTGGAACTAATGTTTTGAGTCACGTCTATTTCAATGCAAGGAGTATTGTAGGTAAGGCAGATGAACTTCGAGCGTGGATCTGTATGTGGAATTATGATGTTGTAGCCATCAGTGAGACTTGGTTGCAGGAGGGGCAGGACTGGCAGCTCAATGTTTCGGAGTTCTGTTGTTTTAGACATGATAGAGGGGGAGGTATTAGAGGGGGAGGGGAGGTATTACTCATCAGGAAGAATGTTACAGCAGTGCTCAGAGAGGACATACTGGAGGGCTTGACTACTGAGACAATTTGGGTGGAACTGAGAAATAAAAAAAGAGATGACCACGTTAATGGGACTATATTATAGACCTCCCCATAGCCAGCAGGATTTAGAGGTGCAAATTTGTAGACAGAAATATAAAGTTGTGATAGTAGATGATTTTAACTTTCTACATTGACTGGGACGCCCATACTATAAAAGGACTGGATGGGATAGAGCTTGTCAAATGTGTTCAGGAAAGTTTCCTTAATCAGTATGTAGAAGTCCCAATTAGGGTTAGCACAGTACTGAATCTCCTCTTAGGGAATGAAACAGGGCAGGTGATGGAAGTGAGTGTAGGGGAACACCTTGGATCTAGTGATCATAATTCTATTAGTTTCAAGATTCTTATGGAGAAGGATAGCAATGGTCCTTAGCGTTAAGATTCCAAACTGGAGGAAGGCCAATTTTGATGGCATCAGAAGGGACCTGGCAGGCATGGATTGGGATAGGTTGTTTTCTGGCAAGGAGATGCTTGGTAAGTGGGAGACCTTCAAAAGTGAAAGATTGAGAGTACAGAATCTGTTCGAATAAAAGGCAAGGCTAACAGGTTTAGGGAACCTTGGTTATCGAGGGATATTGAGGCCCTGGTAAAGGAAAAGGAGTCACATATGAGGCATAGGCAGTTAGGATCAAATGAGGCGCTTGAGAAAAAGAAATGCAAGAAAACACTTGAGAGAAATCAGGAGGGCTAAAAGAGGACATGAGATTGCTCTGGCAGACAAGGTGAAAGAGAATCCCAAGGGTTTCTATAGCTATATTAAGAGCAAAAGGATAGCAAGGGATAAAATTGGTCCTCTTGAAGATCAGCGCGGTCATCTATACGTGGAACCGAAAGAAATGGGAGAGATCTTAAATGAATTTTTTGCATCTGTATTTACTCAAGAGACTGATACAGAATTTATAGAACTGAGGAAAAATAGTAGTGAGGTCATGGACTGTATCCAGATTATGGAAGAGGAGGTGCTTACTGTCTTGAGGCAAATTAGGGTGGATAAATCCCCAGGGCCCGATGAAGTGTCCCCTTGGACCTTGTGGGAGGGATATTGCAGGGGCCCTGGCAGAGCTACTTAGAACGTCCTTAGCCACGGGTGAGGTGCCGGAGGACTGGAGGATAGGTAATGTTGTTCCGTTGTTTAAGAAGGGCTTGAAGAATAAACTGGGAAATTATAGGCTGGTGAGCCTGATGTCAGTCGTGGGTAAATCATTGGAAGGTATTCTGAGGGACAGGATATACAAGTATTTGGACAGACAGAGCCTGATTAGGGATAGTCAATATGGCTTTGTGCATGGCAGGTCATGTCTATACAATCTTATAGAGTTTTTCGAGGAGGTTACCTGGAAAGTTGATCAAGGGAAGGCGGTGGACTTGTCTACGTAGACTTTAGGAAGGCCTTTTGCAAAGTCCCGCATGGGAGGCTGGTCAATAAGGTTAAGTCGCTTGGCATTCAGGATGAAGTAGTCAACTGGATTCAGTGTTGGCTTAGCGGGAGAAGCCAAAGAGTGGTAGTCGGTGGTTGTCTCTTGGAGGTCTGTGACTTGTGGTGTGCTGCAGGGATTGGAATTGGGTCCATTGTTGTTTATCATCTATATTAATAATTTAGATGATAATGTGGTAAACTGGATCAGCAAATTTGTGGATGACACCAGATTGGGAGCGTAGTTGCCAGCGAGGAAGGCTATCAAAGCTTGCAAAGTGATCTGGACCAGCTGGGAGAATGGGCTGAAAAATGGCAGATGGAATTTAATGCAGATAAGTGTGAGGTGATGCACTTTGGGAGGACAAGCCAGGTAAGACTTGCACAGTGAATGGTAGGCTACGGTAGAACAAAAGGACCTGGGAATGTAGATTCATAAGTCCTTGAAAGTGGCATCACAGGTAGATAGGGTCGTAAAGAGAGCTTTTGGCACATTGTCCTTCATAAATCAGGGCATTGAATACAGGAGTTGGGATGTTATGATGAAGTTGTATAAGACGTTGGTGAGGCCAAATTTAGAGTACTGTGTGCAGTTCTGGTCACCAACCTACAGGAAAGATATCAATAAGCTTGGAAGTGCAGAAAAAATTTACACGGATGTTGCCGGGGCTTGAGGACCTGAGTTACAGGGATAGGTTGAATGGGTTAGGACTTTATTCCCTGGAGCACAGGAGAATGAGGGAAGATCTTATAGAAGTATACAAAATTATGAAGGGTACAGATAGGGTGAATGTATGCAGGCTTTTCCTCCTCAGGCTGGGTAAGGCTAGAACTAGGTCATAGGTTTAGGGCGAAGGGTGAAATATTTAAGGGGAATCTGAGGGGGAACTACTTCACTCAGAGGCTGGTGCGAGTGTAGAACAAGCTGCCAGTGGAAGTAGTGGATGTGGGTTCAATTGTAATACTTAAGAGAAGTTTGGATAGGTGCATGGATGAGAGAGGTATGGAGGGCTATGGGCCAGGTGCAGGTGGATGGGACTAGGCAGAAAACCAGGCCAGCATGGACTAGATGGGCCAAAGGGCCTGTTTCTGTGCTGTAATGCTCTATGACTTTATGGCTCTTTGACTCCACAGAAACAGCAATGACAAAATTGTTGGAACTGTGAGCCAACGTTTCTGGCTTCAGATGAAAGGCGTTAGTGAGATAGTTGATGTGTTGGTTTTCATTTACAAGAATTCCCTAAATTCAGGGAAGGTTCTATTAGATTGGAAAATATCAAATGTAACTCCTTTAGTCGAGAAGGGAGAAAGAAAGCAGGAAACTACAGGCCAGGAGTAGGAAAAATGTTAGAAGCTATTGAAGACATTATTGCAGGGCACTTTGAAAAATGTAAGACATTAGTGGAAAGCCAACATGGTTTACTGAAAGGAAAATCACATTTGACCAATTTACTAGAGTTCTTTGAGAATGCTGTGGATAAAAGGGAACCGATGGATACACCAGAGTATTTGCATAAGGTACTTGATAAGGTAAGACATCAAAAGCTATTGCAAAAAACAACTCAGTGTAGGAGATAGCTTACTGGCATAGACAGAGGATTAGAACCATAGAACAATACAGCACAATACAAGCCCTTCAGCCCACCATGTTGTGTCGCCCTTCAAACCACACCTAAGACTATCTAACCCCTTCCTCCCATATATCCCTCTATCTTAAATTCCTCCATATGCTTATCTAACAATCTCTTGAACTTGACCAACGTATCAGCCTCCACCACCAGCCCAGGCAGCGCATTCCATGCACCAACCACTCTCTGGGTGAAAAACCTCCCTCTGATATCTCCCTTGAACTTCCCACCCATTACTTTAAAGCCACGTCCTCTTGTTTTGAACATTGGTGCCCTGGGAAAGAAGTGCTGGCTGTCCACTCTATCTATTCCTCTTAATATCTTGTATACCTCTATCATGTCTCCCCTCATCCTCCTTCTCTCCAATGAGTAAAGCCCTAGCTCCTTTAGTCTCTCCTCATAATCCATACTCTCTAAACCAGGCAGCATCCTGATAAATGTCGTCTACACCCTTTCCAATGCCTCCACATCCTTCCTATAATGAGGCGACCAGAATTGGACACAGTACTCTAAGGGTGGCCTAACCAAAGTTTTGTAAAGCTGCATCATCAATTTGCGGCTCTTAAACTCGATCCCCCGACTTATGAAAGCTAACATCCCATAAGCTTTCTTAACTACCATATCCACCTGCGAGGCAACTTTCAGTGATCTGTGGATATGAACCCCCAGATCTCTCTGCTCCTCTACACTGCCCAAAATCCTGCCATTTACCTTGTACTCCACCTTGGAGTTTGTCCTTCCAAAGTGTTGTGGAAGCTCACTAACAGCAAAGAGAGCAATTTCTTAAGGAGACAAAGTTAGTCTGGAAAGCAAGTTACAAAGAGGATGCAAGGAGGCAACAGGTACTGTGGAAAGGTTAAGCAAGTCAGGCAATGGTCCAGCAAATGAAATGTAACATGGGGAAAAATATAACTGTCCATTTTGCAGAAAAAAATAAAACCATGGAATATCTAATTGGTAAGAGATTGCAGAGCTTTAAGGTGCAAAGGGCTCTGGGTGTCCTGTTGCACGATTCACATAAAACTATGATGCAAGTACAAGTAGTTACAAAAGCTAATAGAAAGTTACTTATTACAAGGACAATGGAATACAAAACTGTAGGGAGGCTGGTGGTTCAATTACAGTATATAGGACTTCACGATATTATAGTTAGATAGGACTGTGTGACCATATTTGGAGTACTAGTATGGTACAGTTCAGAGATTTACTTGATTGACACTTGGATATGAGGAAAGGTTAGACAAGCTAGTCTTGAATTAGCTGGAGTTTAGAAGGGTGAGAGACAACTTAATTAAAACATACAAGGTTGTGAAGGGTTTTAACAGGGTGGATGTGGAGAGAATGTTCAGTTGGTATAAAACCACTTGGGAGATTCTGGAGCAAGGGGCCACAGTTTGAAAATAAAGGGATCACCCATTTAAGATGAAAAAGAGATGAGCTTTTTTTTTTCCTCTGAGGGTTGTGAATCTGTGGAAATCTCTTCCTCAGAGGGCAGTAGGAAGCAGAGTCTGAATATTTTAAGGCAGAGGTGGATAGATTCTTAATAAACAGGGTGGGAGAAGTTCTGGGAGTTGGTAGGAATGAGGATTATTGCTGTAATAATTTCAATCACGAACTTAATGAATGGGGAAGCAGGTTCAAGATGCCAAGTAGCCTACTCCTGCCCCTAATTCATGTGACTGCAAACACGAAGAACTGAGAAATCTGTTACTGTCACAAGAGGAAAGTCAAATGTGCCGAGGCAATCATTGCGACACAAGAGGCTGCAGATGCTGAGATCTGGAGCAAAAAACAAGCTGCCTGAGGAACTCAGCGGCACAGGCAGCATCTGTGGAGGCAAAGAGATTGTCAACATCTCGGGTCAAGACTCTGTGTGATAGGCAGATGAAACCAGGTTGGGGGAGGGGAAAACAAATTTGTTGGAAGGAAAGGGGTGTGTGGGAGGACCTGGGTGGATTAAAAGGAGAGAGAAAGGAACAGAGGGGATGCAGGTTACCTGAAATTGACAAATCTTTGACTTCATTGGCCCCAGTTTAGGTTGTATTATAGAAAGTAAAGATTATAATGGAGAAAGCACTGTAACATTTGGTTTCCTGTGAGGTTTTTTTTTAATATTTGGTATAATCATTTGGTATAAAACCACTTGCTGATCAGTAAAAGTTGCGGTAAGAATATACCAAAACGGGTGGAAGAACAAGCAGCAAAACACTCAATGGCTTTTTCTCTCATTTCTCTCGTTTAAAGTAGATCAGCAAAATACGTAATATTTCCATTCCCCCCCCGCCCCCCCCAGGAGGCTGTTCAGCCCATTGAGTCTATGCCAGCTCACAGAACAATCCCGTTCCCCACTATTTTTTCTTGCAACCATTTTTCCCCACAATCACATCAACTTTACCCACATACAGTAGGAGCAAATTAAAATAGCCAATTAACCAACCAACCCACGTTTTTGGGATGCTAGATCTGGAGGAAACGCATGTGGTCACAGGAAGAACATGCAAACTCCCCACTGATAGCACTGGAAATTGGGACTGAACCCTGGTCACTGAAGCCATGAGATAGCAGCTCTACTAGCTGCGATACCATGCCACCCTTATTCTAATGTTTAACAAATGAAAAGATTGTCTAAGTAAAAGAAATCATTTACCTCCAAATGTTGCCGGTGTAGTGCTGACTCCAGGGTGAGCCTGTGCTGTTGTAGCACTTTGAACTGTCCCAAACACACTGCAGGAGAGAACGATCTTTACAACAGTCTCCAAACATAATATAGGAGAGCAAGGCATTAGAATCAATAACTCTTAAATTCCATCAAGACTGCCACTTTCCATAGAACTCTGTTAACTTCTTCATTAATAAATGACCAGAATTAACAGCACCTAGAGCTAAAATCACTTGATTGGGCATTTGGGGAGGCAGGAGAACACAAACTATTTAAAATGTAATGCCTCGGCTGGACATTTTCAGCACTTCACCAAACAAGGTTGTAATCAACTTCCATTTTTGAAGGTGGATTACTCACCTTTCGGTGCAATAACCATTCTCTAAAAGAAGTTTAGACTCCATATACCACAGGTGAAGTGAGATATGTAACTGGGAAAAATCAGATATACCTGTTCCTTTAAGAGGTTTCAGGTCAGATCTGTGTGATCTTCACTTACTGTGTCTATAAAGATTGCCCCATTGCTGTGTCATCTCCAGTTCTTTTCAACCAGAGGCGGTATATTCAGGTTTGTGAAGAGATGCGTAGATTCACTCTCTTATGATCTTTAGGAAGGAGAGAAAACCCTTGCCTGTAACACTAGAATAGATAGAACTATTAAACATGTAATAATTTTAGGGTGCTTCTTAGACAGTAAATGATTTAAGTAACTGAAAATATGAACATATCAGAGCATTAACAAGCTCTGTTGGTATGAATGGAATCCTTAAACTAGGGACAAGTTTTAAAAAAATGCATATTAGAATTATAAGCCACCAAGAAAATCCCAAGATTCATCCAAAGTAGAGGACAAATCCTAATCTGAACTCAAATATTTGGGGGCAAGCAGGTGTTCTGTGTCATTTGGAAAGCACTGATACATTCAAACAAGGACAGATGAGGCAGGGTGGGAGAAGGCTCATGGGAAGCACAAATGCAGCATAGACCAGTTTGGTCAAATGGCCTATTTCTGTCTGCCACTGTAGCATCTCATAAGAACCATCTGCTTAAGACTATAGGGGCAAGTTAAGCCCAGATCTACCAGACAGCATGAGTCTCCCAGCAATTGGGAGAAGGTATGTTGGATTAATGAGATGCTGAACAAACATACCAGGCAATAAACTACAATAAGCTCACATCTAGAGAATGGTGTTTCTTGGTGATGAAATAACATGTGGTTTTAATGTATACTAAGTGGGGAACACCACACAATTAGGATTCTGTTCTTTTTGGTGATGTGAAAACAGATACATTTTTTCTATCTATCTTAAAGTCAATCTAAACATATTGATATGCCAGTATCCAGGCCAGGACACCATTGATATTTGGCAGAGCTATCAACAGAAACTTTGCCGATTTTAAGGATTTCTTTAATGCCACATTGGGGCAGAACTCAAGGACACAAAATGTCAGAATGAATGTCGCTAATTTCTTGGTCACATTACATTTAACTTTTTTACCTTTATTGCTGCTCTCCAATTCAAGGGACTTTCACTATTATTTTTTTTATTAATCCAGCAACACATTCCCTATTTAGGAAAGAGTTTGATTCCTTGATTCAGAGTGTTTGACAGATCACTGCTTAAGGGTGAATTTTGATCAAATCACTGACTTGATTGGATAATTACACCCCCTGCAGGCTGGACTCAAAACATACATGCACACGGCCAGGACTCAAAAAGGTTTTGTCCCAGCATTTATGCTGCGAGTTCAGTCCCAATGTGGCTGCAGCTTCCAAGCAAAGCATCAGAAGCGGGCACCCTCCTGGCTAATCCCAGTTCAATCTTAAAAACAACATATTTAGATTGATAAAGTTTAGAATTACAATTAACAAAGCAGTTCTTTTAATTAATAGATAGTTCCTTTAGGAGTGGGAACCAACAACTCCTTTCCTTAAAAAGGTTTGTTCTTTAATGCAACTAACAGGAATGAAAGCATTTAGTTGCTTGTCCTTTACTTGTGGTTTAAAGGGCCTGTTATTTTGAATGAATTATGTCCATTCTTTTGGAGCCTGCAACTGTGTTACAATAATATCCTGAACACATTGCAGCATATTTAAACAGTTAATAACAAAGAACCATGGGAAGACATGCAAAGTCATGCTGTCAAACTAATGAATAGGCTTTTTATGTCACAAGAATGCATTGGACAATCTGTGTGTGCTGTTTATCTTGCCCACAAAGTAGACCAACCTGTGACACTACTTATAGTGAAGGAGGGAGACAATGCAGCAGAGGGCAGAGAGGTTGGAGGTTTTAGTGGAACAGTAAGTGAAGATCACGTAGTTCTGGACTGAAATCTCTGAAAGGGTCAGGCAACCATCTGATTTTACTGGCAGTATTTCTCTCCTTGCCCAAATGATGTGTGGAGTCTTACCAAATGCAAACAAATTTTCATTTCAACTTAAATCTTTCATTGCATGCAACACCACAACATTCTATGCAATCCGTGGGGAAAAGAAGTTATGGGGTTTCGTGCTTTGCAAGTATTAAACCAAATGCACTGAAATTTCACACACACTCTTAAGTCTGTGAGAACACTGAACAGAGTTCTGTTTCTGATATAGAAAATTACTAAGAAACAAACTGCACTGACCCAGTTTTTTTTTAAACTTATAGTTGTTACTATAATGGTTTCCAAATACACATGACTATGAATCACCAAATGATGGAAATGATTCACAGCAAGATTTTGATCATTATCATGAATATAATGAAAACCTGCGAGCTATGAGGCTATTCCAAAGACAGATTTTCTCTGATCAGAGAGAAGGGCTGTTGAAGCCTAATTTGCTTCATTTATTAGACTCTCATATGATACTTGCATGAATTTTAAGCCATTTTCCATTTATTGAAATGAAAAAAAACTGTTTACATCTTTATATCCAGCTGGAGCCTCACAGATAACTCATGTTATGTGGGGGTAAAAAGGGACAAAGAACAGGTTGTGGGCAGAAATCCAAACTGTGATGCATTTTAAGAAGTCGTAATGGATTAGAGGCCAAGGAAAACAGCATCAAGATGGGCCATGAGCTTGCAAAATAAGAACATTATGTTACTGTCTTTGCATCTTACAGCTGTTCCAGTATGCTGCCCTATCAGTTTTTCAGCTAAGTAATTTTATGTGGCACGAGGGCAAAACATGCAAGGGTGAAATGTGGAGCAATTTCATTCTTTCCTCCATTGTTCCATCTCTATTGAAATAAGTTGCAAATGGGGAGGAAACAAAAAGAAATCACCCAGCCACAACCTTGTTTAATGTTCCCACTGTCTTATTAAATATTTTAGTTTGCAGTATTCTTCCAGAACAAATTATTTGAAAGATTTTTTTTTAAACTTTGAGGTTTCATGATGTGAGGAGTTTCCTTATTTCACAAGTATTGTTCACCTCTAGTGGACACCTTGACCTTCAGTATCCGCCCACTCAGGACTATCAAAGTTGACCAAATTCTGCTCATCTCATCTTCTGCCTCTGGTTATACTGGTGCCTGGTTCTAAATTTATTGAACATCATAGATTCTTCCCAGTTAACGATACCTATACTTGTGAAGCTGCACAGTGTCTAGAAGCAGTGTTTTCTGCAACCTCCAAGTTCTGCTTTAAAAAAAACTCTTAATTCCAAACAGCATAATATCTAACATTTGGACTCACTGTTTCTTGGCAACGTCAACCTCAGGTTTCCAGACATACAAGACTTACAGTCTCAATTGAGGGACAAGGAATAGTAGAACTGGTAAAGATTCCTGCTAAGTGCATACCTCTGGAAGAGGGTGTGGGGTGGGAGTTGGGAGATAAACCACAGTTACCAGTGGTAAGCTGTGCCAGGGCCCCTTATATAATGGAAGGCCTCACCACTTAGTATTTATTACTGTATAAGATTTATCCTCCAACATCAAGAACAATGCTGTCTCAAATGGCCAAAGAACCAAGGTCATGCTTAAAATAAAACATTACATCAGAATAGGAGGAGGAGCTTCTGATCAAGATAAATGCATCGGGCATTAAGTCCTGTAAAGTGACAGAGCATGGCAATTTGACCTACTTTTGCTCCCTCTTATAATCAGATGGTAGTAACAGCCTATTTTTCTACAAAAGCAGAACTTCTTTCAAAGAATGAAAACTCCACTCACAATCTAGGTTTGTAAGAAAAGACATTTGTTTGCAAATACGTTATAAGGAAAGTTACAATTTAATAGCTTAAGCTTTTCTAATTAGGGTAATCCATAAATTTAGTAGTAATCGAATATTGTTGTGAAGTATCCCTCGAATATCAAAATCAGGACAGTAACAACTGGAGTGTGATAAAGTAAAATCACATCTAACAAATCAATAGTGAATCTTCACTTAAAACCATATCTGGAGGCTGATTCACTAGGTAAGGTTTTCATTGTGTGGTCTAACTGGCTTTTGGCCTTATCGCCCAAGATCATAATTTTGCTGCATGTGGTGTTTCTGATTTGAGTTTAGAAAGTCTACATTCTGAAGTGCCAGGGAGACAATGCACTTTACCTGCTTGTACTAAATACATTACTAGAGGGTGCCGGATGGCTAAACACATTATCTAATTCTGCTAGTGCTGCATACTTGTTTGCCGAGCTTGACTGATTGGCAGTCATCACAGAAGGTCCAATAGACGTTGAGCCGAAATTAGTCAGTTGACTACTTGCCCCTATACGTAGGAGAAAAGAAAATAAGTCAAAAATATGATTATGGAGCCTGGAAAACTTCAGAAGCTCAAAATAACATATCAAATATTACCTTCTGTTAAATTATTATTAAATTAAATAGCATTTCTTTTCTGAAGTTGAAATGTTTTTATTTACTGAAACTGTCGTACTTTGTAGCACATTGCAAAAAAGAGCAAGTCAGACTCTACTGAGCTTCCCACAATACAACGTAATTCATCACATGATAGGGAGTGTGAAATCAAACATTTCTTGTTTAATCACAGATGACTCATTAATCGCTAATTTCATAAACAATTGTTTGAGGTAAATGATCTCAACAGCAGCAATTGCTGAATCTTTTCAAAATTAAGGATTTCAAAATATCCCCCAACAAACGTTATAGTTTGATTAATAGTGAATGGTTTTAACAATAAGACTCAGCAGGCATCTGGACAGGTGTTACCAACACAATCCAAGTAGTTTGCAGTCTATCTGTTGATTTCAGCTGAGCCGCAGGATGGGAAAGAAACATGCATTTATGTAGTTCCTTTCATGATATCAGGGCTTGCCAAAGCACATTAAGCCCAATTAAGCACCTTTGATGTGTAGTCACTGCTGTCATGTACTAAAAATACTGGCCAAATAAACATTTAAACAATTAACTTAAAATCAATTTAAACAATGCTGATGGAGGTAGAAATATTACTCCATCAAAACTCCTTTTCAAAATAGCCAGAGAGTCATTTAAACCAAACCATGAGAGCATACAAATGCTTAGTTTAGTATCTCACACACAATGAACCATTCCTGACAGTTCAATGCTGCCTCAGTATTACACTGAAATGTTAACCTTGATTCAGGCCCCTGGAATTGAATGTGAACATAACATTGAGAACATGACAGACACCAAGCCAGATATGTATTTCCAATCCTATTTCTGGAATGTGGATTTCAATGAAATGTTGAGATTCACCTACAAGGCTTCCCCCACTTCCCCAAAATAATGATCATTCCCCAAGCTTGTATGTTTTTTAATTCTAATTTTGTTCTTTCTTGTAAAAACTGTGCATAATGTATGTGTAATTGATGTTTTTCTTGTGATTGTTGTTTGTATGATGCTATATGCCTGTGATGCTGCTGCAAGTAAGTTTTTCATTGCATCTGTGCACACATGTACTTGTGCATATGACAATAAACTTGACTTTGACTAGGTGACAAAGGCCTGATAACACTCAACTACTGACACTCCCATGTAATTCAATGCCTTGCTGCAGCTGAGTAACATCCAAGTGATTTTACCTTGTGTTTGTGTATTGCTGCTGAAAACGTTATCCAGGTCAGCAAGGGCTGCATATTTATTCTTCACTAACAGCTTGCGCTTGATTTACTGATGTGTCACTTCCAGAGGAACAGAAAGCTCCAAAGTCACACTAGAAGATTTTGGGAAGTTATCAAAATTTGCAAATTAGCATTTGTTGATGCAGAGGATCCACCTGATGAGAGAAGAACAAGAGGATTTGGGAAAAAGTGCCGTCATTAGCTTTACAGAACCCTTAGCACCATTATGCTGCAGTTACATAAAGCAACTTATGATGACATAATATGCTCTGTTCTACTGAGAAATTTTAGCCCAGTTTTTTTTTATTGTTTGTTTTTTTTTGCAATTTTTCTGTTTAGTTTAGGTTATATTGTTTATAATTTTTCTTATTGATTTGGGTTTTTTTTCCTTTCTTTTTTTTAATTTATATAATAAATTTTTTTCTTTCCTTTCTTTTATACTATATTCACTTACTAAGAGATCTACAGAATTTTTTATATTTTATTGTTCTTTATGACTATCTATGCCATGATTGTTATCCTGATCTCTTTGTATTACATGTATAACTATTAATGCCATATATCAATCTGTATTAATTTGAAAACTAATAAAAAAGATTGAAAAAGAAAGAAAAGCAACTTGACTAGTATTATTAGCAACTTTAGTTACAAACATAACTGCAATCTTTGAACTTCATACCCATCTTGCTCAAACTCCACACTTCAATCCCTTCAACCGTTTTCAACTCTTGCCAGATTACTGAAAAGACTTTTTAAAATCACAATCACAAATTACATCCAAATGTAATTGTGATAGTGGTAAACTATCCCTCCTCATCCTTCTCAACCCACCTGCAGCCCTCAACTTTGTTGACCACATCATCCAAATCTGCTACCATCCAGCAGGGTAGGACTGCTTGCCTAGCTCCATTCTTATCCATACAGTTAAAACCAGAAAATCACTTGCAATGGCTTTCCTCCCTTCTCCCTGTGTTACCTCTGGTGTTGCTATCCTTGCCTCCCTCTATTTCCCATCCATACACCAATCACTGACACAATCCAAAGACATAACATCAGGTTTCACATCTATGCTGATGATACATCACTCCTCCATGATAACTGCACCTGAACACACTGTTTGCAGCTCTGTACTTTGCCCAACTCAGCCCAGCTCGTTTAATGCTGAATCCTATACTCATGCCTCGTTCTATATTTGTCTATTCCAACAGGTTTCTAACTGGCCATCCTTGCTCTACCCCTCTTAAACTTGCTCATCACAAATTCTGCTGCTTATGTTCTAACTCATGCCATTACCCCTGTGCTTGCTGTTCTACACTGGGTCTGAGTTAAGCAATCCCTTGATATTAAAATTACACTTTTGTATCCCCGTGTGGCCTCAGCCTTTCCTTGCTGCATCTTCTCCTTCACCCCAACAACCCTCCAGCTCAGCTGTGCTCTCTAGTTCTAGCCTTTAGATCATTCCTGAATTTAATTGCATCACCATTGGCAGCTGTGTCTTCTACTCAATCTCCTTTGGCTCCTTTTGTCCAGGCTTTTGCTCATTTGTTCTAATACCTCACTGATGCAGCTCGGTTTGTTTTATTATTTTAAAAGCACCATAAAATGCAAATTACTGTGGCTAAAGGACAGGTAGCCCTGTAGTTGTCTATTATCTTTTAATTGAGGTTGTGATCAGTTTTTAAGACCCGACTGTGAAAATTGTGTCTTCATTGTTAATAACATTGGCTTATTATCCTAATTGCTTGATGGTTGCCAAGTTGAACTCAAATTTAATTCAAAGGGAACACTCTCAACAAGCCAAACTGTGGAATATTTTACTCTTACACCCAAAATATATCGTAAACCATATAGTTCCATAATGGGATGTTACATGAAGTGATTAAGGATCAGTCTGCTTTGTTTGTTTGTGTGGGTACTAGTCTAGTCTATATCAGCTCAAAAACTTTGTTCACTATTACTAAAGAATGATTTGCCTCCATATGATGGAGCACTATTTTATTTTTAAACAATCATACTCAAAGTTGAAGCTTACTATCCAGGCCAAACGCCCTCCTAACATACACTAGAGTACAGTACAGGTGATCCTCATTTTTCTTAGCATAATCGGGAAAAAGCATCAATGTGCTGTGGAGATGACAAAGTATGGGTCTGTGCCATCCTATCAGCAGTGGAGAGATGCTGCTCATGAAAAACCTACCCATAGACATTAAGCAGATTCACCAACAGGAACTGTAATCATCTACGAAACGAGGGGCAACTGTGGCCTCCAGCAATAATAATGACATCAAGCTGGCTGATCCAAACCAGGAAGCAAAATAATCACTTTTTTTTTTATTACTGTTCAAAACATTTTGAAGAAAGCAAGACAAAGCCTGGGGTATACACTTGGGAACAAGGCAGAAGCTGAAATGTTAAAGAATGTTTTGAAATAAGTTTTATTTGGAAAAAAAAATTATGGAATTTTCAAATGTTCTTCTGAGGGAATGAAATTTTACATACAGAAGCCCAGTTTGTCACTGCCAGAAAGATGGATAAGTAATTATTCCATAATACACTGCAGAAAAACTCAATTATATCTCATTCAACAATATTTTTTTGTTAGAAAGAATAGTGCGTAATTGGTGAAGCTCATATCAAATTACTAATTCTGTTCTGATTACATCTAAGAACACTGCCACAGCAGGAAAGCACTGACAGCAATATTTGGATTTCAATCTTTAATCATATGCGCTTGGCAGAAGCTGCTGTCAGTTTAACAGTGCCATTAGGCCAAGTACTGACAGTTCCTGTCCTCACTCCCACAAATCATAGGCCATGATTTAATATCATGTATAAATAACTTGACCAACAAAATCTATAGTTCTTCTGCTTATTGTTTGCCTCAAGTGGAAAGCCTTTGCATTTATGAGCATCAGAAAACTGTTCAGAACTTGTATGAAAACTCAGCTCTATTCCACCAGGTATTTTGCTGAGAATGGGGAGACAAGGCACACAAAATTGATTTTCACGTACAATTGCTGTGGAAAGTCAGAGTATTCTTACCCAAGAAGTATTTCTATCATTCATCCTCAGGATCAAGCAACTAGCTAATTTCATAATTAAAATACATTTTACTATAAATTGAAGTCAAATTGTATTGAAGATTTGAGTGATAATGTGTAAAGGACATGTAAGTAGTTACAACTGCACATGCTGTGTGAGGGTATTGTGCACTCAAAAGATATTAGATATCATTGCACATTTCACTATCATGAAATGAGCATTCAAAGTTGACCCAGTACCTTTAGACTGCAGTACATGCACTGTTAAGAAGCTGCCCTTAACCTTTACTGGTTATATACATTCAAGTAAGACATTATTCCATAGAACAGACAACATTGCTGTTCTACATTCCAACACCTTAAACCTCATCTCACCTCCACATTAAAATTTACAAAAACAATTCATAACAGAATAGCAGAGATCTAGATCCTTATTGTACCAACATGATGCACATTCAAGTGGGAAACTCATAATCTGAGGAAATTGCACTCAAACAACAGAAAAGTTAAGCCTTGGTGAGTATTCACAAGAACACAAGAAAATAGAAGCAGGAACAGGCAAACGTGGCCCACCGTTCAATATGACCATGGCTGATATGCCCTGCCTTTTCTGGGCCAGTTCCCCATAACCCTCAATTGTATTGAAAACTAATGAAATAAAAATACTAGTGAGAAATCCTCATTTGAAATCTCACAGTAGCATACATGCAGGTAAAGATGGTTTAACCTATTAAGTAAACACCATCAAGGAAAAAAAGGGGGGGGGGGGGCAACAGAACCATCCTTCACATGGTTTTAAACATGATCAAACTGAATGACAAAAATATGTTTGGTCCTGGAAGTCCAATACGAGCCTAGGTAGTTTCAACAGAGAATCTGACCCACTACACAAAATTCTGTGGTAATCAGAGAGGAAAAAAAGCGACATTGGCAAGGCAGAATGTTAAGGAGTATTAGGTGATTTGATCTGCTTAGACAAAGCATAAATATTTCCAGCTTTTGCAACCTGACCTCATAATAAAAGGCTTCCAAGACCAGTTTCCAATTCTAGTTCTTAACTCCGGCTAACATTGTTCACTTGTTAGGTGCTTACAGTTAAAAGTGAACCTTCATCTAACAAATTGTAGGTCAGTTGAAAACCAATTTCACGATGCCTTCATTTCTATTCAAAGATCCTTAGTTTGGTACCTTACATTTTCTCCAGAGTCCCTCAGGGATCTATTCTTGGCACATTGTCACTTCTCATTTGTGTGGCTGCTTACCAACATTATCTAAGATCACATCAGGTTCCACAGATGCACTAATCACTTCCCAGGTTTACCTCATCTCTTCCTCTCTTGATCCCATTACCATTTCCAGTTTATCACACTACGCCTGACATTCAGTACCGAAAGAGGAGTTTCTACTATCTAATTACAGGGGCTCCCTGGGTAATGAATGACCTGACTAATGGAAATCTGACTTTACACAAATTCTCCTATACATTTTTAAAAGCGTTTTTCATGCTAGTAATAATAATAAAATGTTTCATTATATTCATTAATGACTGGATACATTATATGTTCCATTAGTTTAATTAAAAGGTAGTGTTGGGGGTGATTATTCAATGAAATTAAAGAATTATAACAAGTATATGTAGAATGATGTGATATGGATAGCCATGGAAAACAAACATGTACAGAGAAATCCACATTTCTCAGGAACGGAACCCATATGTAACCCAGGGACCGCCTTTATTGGGAAGATCAAAGCTATGTTCTACTGCCCCACGCCCCACTATATCCTTGTGGTAGCTTGTCAAATTTTGTTTTATTGTGCTCCTGTGAAGTGATGGGATGTATTATCATGTTAAGTTTGCTACAAGTAGAATTTTTTTTTCTCTGCCATGAGCTCCACTGCTCTCTTTATCAACTACAAGAGGCTAAACAGATCATTCGAAATCTTTGACATTCAATGCCATCACCAAAACCACTTTCTCTCATCTGTATTACCCCCGATACCGCCACTTTACTTCACTGATACTGTCACTTTACTTCACTGATACTGTCACTTTACTTCAGCTTATTTTTCTTGCTAGACTTCTTGCATTGCTCTCCAGGCCTGCTTCCCACCTTCCATAACTAAGAGCTTGAAAACTTTTGTTCTTTGTGTACTACATTGCAAATGTACCCATCAACGTGCTCATTGATGGCAGCAATTAGAATCTATACCGCATAGCTCCAGTGACTTACGTTCGATTCTGATCCAAGGTGTGCAGTTTGCATCCTCTCACTGTGACCATGTGGCTTTTCTCAGATTGCTCCCATTTCCTCCCACATTCCAAAGGTGCTAGTTATTGATTATTGTAAATTGCCATCGCGTAGGTGGGTAGCAGGAGAATGAGGGGGAGTTAATGGACAATACGGTGAGTGGCTTACATAGAAATAAGTGGAGAAATGGGATTGTTGGGAATGCTCTGAAAGCTGGCAAAGATTCAATGGGCTGAATGATGTCCTTCTATGTCGTAAGAAAATATGAATTTACAATAGCTCACAGCCAGTAAAATCATGATTTAAAAATCTTCAACCCTTTCATTGCCTTGACCCTTCCTCAATTTTGTGACCTTTTTCAGCTCTAGAACCCTTTAAGATCTGTTCTCCTCCAATTCTGATTTCCTGTGCATTCCTGATTTTAATTGATCCAACCCTGGCATTCATGGTTTTAGCTGCTTAGAACCTAAATTCTAGAGCTCTTTCCTCTATCACTCCAACCCTCTCCCTCTACGATGCTTCTTAAAATCTTCTTTGAGCAAGCTTCTGGTCATCTGTCCACATTTTACAATGTGCTTTGCTGTTAAATTTTGCTTTAGAAAGCTCCTGTAATGAGCTTTAAGATGTTTTTCCACATTCAAAGCCCTGTATAAAATTCAAGTTATTATTGGTATTGAAGTTATTTTCTTTTACCCTTCTCTTTTTTTAAACCATTCATTTTAAATAGGTTTATTATACACATCCTTTAAATGTGACAGAGTGGGTCCAAAAAGAATGGATTAGAAAAAATTGTGAAAAATGTGAGAAAACGAAATCTGTCAATACTGGCACACACACAAAACTTAAAAATGCAAAACTGGGCAGTTACAGCTATCACTACCTGAACTGTTGGACTGGAAAGATGGCAGACTTGTTGAGGAGAAACCTCCAAAATTATCAGAAGCATTACAACTTCCAAATGCATCAAAGTTTGCAAAATCTGTATTCATAGAGCTTGAAGCTGGAACAGTAACATGGAGGAAAAGAAATGGAAAAAAGAAAACCAAATGTTAATAGATATGAAAATCATGCACCGTAGGAATGAATTAATGTCACAAAATCGTACACAAGCTCAGGTGCCGACAGACATCCAACAAATATATTACTTTGAAGGTGTGGCTGTTCAAGACAACGATACATAAATATTCATAAGTGGGATAAACTGTGTACCCTGCGCCAGATGGCATTTTCTAATAATCATTAATCAAGATTCACTATTCACATCAAAAATGATCTTTATAAATAACATGTTTTGTTTGAAGTATTAACCTGTTTTAAAAACCTGTATCAATTCATACAGATTTGTACCTTGAAAATAAAGAGAATATTTGGAAAAACACATTGCCATCAGTGTCCAGCACTGAACTACCTTTATCTAGATCAAGGTGCCCCTTTAGTTTGCATTTTCTTTACCCAATATTGACTACATTTATGTTAATGTGCAAGTGGTGCTAGAAGCAAAGAATTTTGAGATTTGAGGCTTTGAGTCTGTGACAGTGATTGAGCTTCCACAAAACTGGGGGAAGTGATTCACACTTGACTGCAAAGCAAAACTGTTTGCAGTTCAGGATTTCATTACCATTAATGGAAATCCTTCGGTACAGTGGAACTTCAGTTTCGTGGAGATCGACTGTTGATCCTATACTCAGCACTGTGATTTCACAACATCAAAGTAATATCAGGGTTGTGAACCAACTCTGGAATCAGGAAGAACACATGCTGATATTCTACACCATTACTCCATTAATTATACAAAGTAGAGATTGAAGCTCTCCTTTCCTTTTGTGTCATATAATTGCATTCATTCTCTTAACTTGTACTTTTAATGCAAGCTATCAATTTACTAATGCCACAAAGCAGTTTGAATATTTTTTAGTCATCTTAAGTATAAACACAGGATAGAAGCTCTCCAGAGGACAGGATTAGCAGTGCCACTTAAGTGTTATTCATGGTCCTTTCTACATACTATTGGTCTAAAACTAACCTTCCATCCATTGGTTACCTCAATCAGTCTTTACCAATTCAGGAAACTCATTCCACATTTCACGTCTTGTGTCATATTTCACAGACAGATAAATAAAACATTCAGGCCATTAAAATAAACTAAATACTGGGTCTTGCTTCAAGAGGGACAGAAAAGAAAAGCAGGGAGTCATATTAAACATTAAACCAGATCTGAAAAACTGTGCTTCCCATATTGATCTAGTTTCCACACTATACATATATGAAAAAATCTGGAGAAATGGAGCAGGTGCAAAGGTTAACGTGGGACGATACCAGAACTAAGAGCATATAACCATGAAGAAAAGGGTGGATTCATGGGGCTGGGAAAGGGTTAGAATTAACCTAATCAAACTCTTCAAGAAATGAATAGGTCTGCAAGGGTAGATTTGGAGGAAGTATCTCCTCTGTGAGACAAAGACTAAAACAAGACTTAATGTCACTAATAGATCCAATAAAAGGAATTCAAAGAATTTTTTTTTAAACCTAGAATGTGGAACTTACTTCTACAAAGGGTAGATGTGACAAATACCACATGCATTTAAAGGGAAGGAATAGAGTTAGATGAAGGTGGCTAGGAAGAACTTTGATATAGATTAGTTGAAAAGATCTGTAGACTTGATGCAAGTTATTTACATATACTCACTGGTAGATGACTTCAAAGAAACATTGCAAAGAGCAAAACTGTAATATACTATAGCAACCAAAAGGTTCATCCAAAAAGACGCAAATTAAATATTCCACTTCAAGCATCATGCCAGCTCAAAGTACCTTTAGATATCTTTGCTAAATTACATGTTATTCCAGCTTTTTTGAATAATCTATCTGTAATTAAATATTCTCGTCAACAGTTACCGATAACATCTAGTGCTCACTGTTTCAGATTGCACAATTTAAATAAAATTTTATATAGTTTTCCTGCAGTCCAAACTGTTATTTGCTTAAGAAATACCTTTATCACTCAAATGTGACATCAGCACGAAGAGATAACCAGTAAACACCATCTTACCTGTGTGACTGTTAAAATGTGCAAAGTTTGCAAAATATGGAGGTGCAGACTGTGGAGTAGCGAAAATGTCCCCTCCAAGGTCAGTGAGGAGGTCAAATGGAGCCACTTTCTTCTCCTGTTGTGATCCCTGGGAGCGACTCACTGCTGGAGACTTCAAGGAAATGTGATCTCAATTTTAGATTTACCTCACTTGCAAACCAACAAGTTCTTACTCTAGCGAGTAATGGGAGTAAAGGCACAAAGGATGACAAATGGGAATCTACTGGAGAGGATGAGGGCTGGCAGTGTGAAGAGTAGAAGATAGAGGCTGCATAAAGAGAGTCATTGACAATGTCAGTGAACAACGAGCTGAGGATGGGTTGGCTGCATAAGGCAAGGAGTTGGGAAAGGATATGGCCAAAGAAATACAAAGCTCTTAATAAGGGGTCTTCCAAGGAAGATAGTGAGGTCGGGAATTTTTTTTTTAAAAGAGAATATCAACTCACTTCCTTACTCTATTGGGAATGAGCGTTAATTAAGCTCACTAAATGATAACTCATTGACAGTCATCATCTCGAAAGCTGGGTTAATTATCACAGAATTTTCCAGAGTTTTGCCAGAAATTAGCCACAATTTCAGGCAGTTTTTAAACAGTAATTAATTTTGGTGGGAGACAGTTGAGGTGTCTAATCCAATGAATGAGAAATGAAGAGCCCTTTGTCATCCTTTTTGTAGTTTTAAACAGCAGTTCTAACATTCTTAATAATTAATACAGTTGATGAAATGAGACCAGATGGCTTTATTTTTACTTGACACTGTACTATTATCTGAACACGTCTGCCTTTTCTGAGTCCCTCAGAAGATTCTATACCACTTATCTTCCCAGGCAAATAGTATAACTCTCATCAGAAATATTCAGCATTGTATAACCATACTAGCATAAGAGATTCTAAGTCATTGAATCAATACAAGACAAGGCAGCCATTTAGCCGAATGAGTCCACACTAGCTCTTAAAATAACAATCTGGTCAGTCCAATTTTGCCTTTTTCCCTACAGCCTTACAAATTATTTTCCCCTTGAATTTCTAACCAAATCTCTTTTAAGAGGTTAGACAGACAGTTCATATCACTCTTACAGGCAGTGAGCTCCAGATCATAACAGTAACTATGTAAACGCTGGTTAACGTCAACTAGTGTTAACTCCAGCTGAACTAAACAAAATCATGAGTGCTGTGAAACAATTGTTAATATACTAGGGGCAGTAATTTATTTGGAGATTGTCACTAGTGTAACACTTGGTGCAGTGAAGTTGCAGGGTTATACCATTCCACGTAAATTGATAGCTAATAATACAAAAGTAATACCTGCCATTTTCACATCCTGCAGGGAGCACTGTTACTTCAAACCTCTCAGTACAATACAACAAACAGACTCCAGGCTTCATCAGAATTACTTGCAAGATTTTTGTTTCGTAAGTGAACCCTGTGTAGTCACGGCTTTAAGGACTGAAAAGATTGTGCATTTGTGTTGAAAAGAGCAAAAAGGTGGTTCTGCACAAATTATACTTGTCTTAATAATTACCCTTGCATCATCTGGCACTTGAGCCTCCGTGAAATTAAAACTTTATGTTGCAAATGGTTTATTTTCCAATCGCTGGATCATTTTCCATTCAACATTTTTCACTTCATGAAGGGGAATGTATTTAGTGTTGGCCAATAAATTGCAACTTACTTATATTAATGCATAGAATCACTATGCTATTTTAATGCCAAACTGTAGAAAAGAAATGGCTTAATTACTCATTTTAGAAGATCATTAAATATAAAAGTAGAAAATGCTGGAATAACTAAGTAGGTCAGGTATATCTGTAAAAGAGGAAAATGTAACATTTTGGGTCAATGACTTTGGATCAAAACTGAAAATTGTGGATTTTCAGCTACATTCCAAGAGTTAACAGTGTAAACAGAGAGGTTGGAAGTATTACACCCAAGATTTTGAAGAAAGCTCATCAACTTGAAACATTGCCTCTGACCTTGTCTGAATTTCTGAACATTTCCTACATTTTTGTTTCAGGTATCAAAAATCTACTGGTAATTGATTTTGTATCAAAGAGGCTTCACAACAAGAGTGTGGGCAAGGTGGAAGCCAATTTCACAAGCTGCAGTCAAAAATACATGCAAGTAATTTCTCATAAAAGAACCATGTCCAATCATAGCTTTAACAAACCACTAAAGAAATTTCATGCCAGCAAATTGCATTTTAGAATATTCCTGATTCATGGTGGACAGCCGTCTGTTAAGATGTTGTACATTCAAGTACCTCTCAGGGAGCTGACTTTGTAATCCTGATTGATGCTCCAGTCCAGCACTGAGAGGCACCACATTGTGAAAGTATGAAACCTTAGATCATATTAAGCTGAGGTCCATATGTCTGTAAGTAAATGTTAGAAGATCTACAGTAGAATTTCCATGTGTTTAATTTTACCTTAAATCCCAAGCCACAGAAAAATAACTCGAAGAATTTTATACTCAAGTTGTGTCAAGCACCATCATTTCTGCTGGTTTAAAAAACATGGTAAAACTGGGCTCACTGCTTTGTTAACTTAATAGTTTGGTACAGTTCTGCCAGTTGTGGTCATTGCAAGTTTCAAGAAATCTTTTCAAGTTATGTTTGTTTTTGGTGCAATGTACACGCAGCATTATATTTAAACAAATAAATTATTCAATTTACAAAAACAATTAGCGTTGTCTAAATACAGTTGTTAAAATGGATTAACTTTATTTACTGCTACTATCCCTAATGTACAGAGAACAGAAGAAAAATACATTAAAGATTTGGCATGCAACTATGCAAATTAGCTCAAGCAGAAACTTCAATCATAATGCAGGAAAACTAAGAAATTCTGCACACAGGTTGCACTTAGATTGTCAGTTGCACCTGAAGTAGAAACTATAGATTTCTTGGTATATTGAAAATGTACCAATTCCATCCATTCCTTTCACAATCAACAAAGGGTTAATTAATCACTTCTTGCTGTAACATCAACGGATAATAATAGGTCATTCAAAGTAAGTCACATAATGAGAAACGCGATAAGTTTGATTCAAATGCATGTCTTTACTTACTTGGGTGGTGTTCCTTTATTCAAAGGAAGCGCTGGTGTGGTGTCAGAGATTTGTGACTTTACTGGTTTGACTTCTGGAGTGCTACTTGCGCTGCTAGCTGAGGAACCCGAAATAGATGCATGGGCTGCTGCCACTGCCCAGGCTCGTTCTGCTGGCACAAACCTAGTAGAGAACGATGCATAGAATGAATCATGATGGAACAAAGCACTGGTCAGAGCAGTGTTGCTCATTAAAAGATTAACGCTGTATCAAAGGAACATCGGTGCTGCCACAGTAAATCAGAGCAGTAGCCAGGCAACACTGATACTGTGGGGCCTTTCCATACTTATTCTAGCAGTGAGACTATGTAATTTCCACTTCTGGTCCAAACACGACTCCAAACTACCAATGTGGCTGACATATAACTGCCTCTTTAGTTAGTAGGGATGGACAACAAATGCCAGCATTTCCATCAATTCAGGCTAAAATAAGGCTTACAGAAACACAAGGTCAAAATGTGATTTTGACCAAATAACATACTTAATACAAATTTTATATAAACATGAAATTCTGAACTAAACTAACATTTCAAAGAGAAAGACATTTAAAAAAATGGTTGTAAACCCAGTCTTTAAAAATGGGATCTTTTGTACATTAAATCCCAGAAGTACATCTATGGGCATTTTTCAGTGCCATCTCTAGGAGGGAAATAGAACTGTCCAGTTAACACAGGAGGAAAGGATGGGTATACTACAAGATTCAGAATATGGCATTTTCAAGGAATAGCTTTAACAGAGCCACAATTATTTTGATTGCATTACAGAAGTAATCACTCTCCTCTGATTAATTATAATCATGACAACAGATTCTACATTTGATCAAAAATGCATTTTTCAATTCTCAATAACTACTCGAAG
Organism: Pristis pectinata; assembly: GCF_009764475.1. NCBI lineage: Eukaryota > Metazoa > Chordata > Chondrichthyes > Rhinopristiformes > Pristidae > Pristis > Pristis pectinata. The sequence goes on along the minus strand of NC_067410.1, from coordinate 97,760,482 downwards.
CTTTCCCCTCTTTTAATAAGCTACAGAAGCAATCCTAAGTTCTGGAGTTATACTCCCATTTTTCTTGTCTGCATTTTTTCTTTGAACCCCAGTGACCATATTATGTCACCATCATAAAGGTGAACAAATCTTGGATCTACAAATCTAGATAGAGCCTGGGCACAGTAAACTTCAATCTGTACACTTGCATGAAGTGAAAACAGAAGTTATTTCCATCTTGCTGATCCAGACTCATTTATATGACAAAGTATCAGAATCAGATTTATTATCACTGACAACTGACGTGAACTTTTTAAGATTTTCCTGCCATGTATCACGTGGATAAGCACTTTAAATCAACAGCCAAAGATAGAGCCTCATAGAATTCAATAGCATCCTTTGAAACTTCGAACCAAACTAATCAATTCATTCCTTTGGGTGAGCAAATGCACATTTCAAGCAAACTCCCTGCTTGCCGCCAGGGAAGGCCACATGATTTACTCATTGACTAAGAGGCACATTATAAATACATACCACCAAACTTGATTCTGCAGATCAAGACTGAATGGGTGGGGAGTTAGGCTAGGATATAGGAGTCAGCAATTTTCTTTTTATGTTCTTCTGGCTCATATTAAATAGTTATGAAGGGTCCTTCAGTGAATATGGCTAGTGCAGTATTTACACAGGGTCATAAAGTCTCAAGAGTTGCTACTGCATGGAACGAGCTGTTACCTGGTGCTGTAAATGGATGAACCTCAGTGGAAATATTCAATATTAAAAAATAGACAAATACATATCCCAACTTCAATTTGAAGCAGGGAATTAGAACCTTTACAATACAAGAAGTCTCAAAGGTCTTGCATGCAAGATTCAATGGACTAAGTTTGAGTCTTACCTTTTTTCTTTTTATAATGTGATTAGTTATACTAATACTGATATTTTAACAATACGTTTACAATGACTTCTCTATGGAAAAGCGAGAGGAAACGCCATTTCAAAATCAGATGTGATAATTTCTCACCATACAGAATTGAAGCGTGTACATTCCCCATTACCTGTCAGGTGCCCACCAACACTGCCCATGCCAACTTTTGGCCAGTTGATCTTACATAGCAAGACTTCTCCTGCATGCTGCACCCTTACATCCTCTTTTATTGGCTTCATCAATTCTCTTCCTAATATACAGACTGAAGTGCTCATTCAAGAACAAGAACACAACCCTTTATTCATGATATACAAATGGGTCCTTGGGAAGACAACTTTCCCACTACAAGAGTGTGTTCCCCCAACACTCCTCTGAGATTCGATCTTATGCACTGAAGAGAAAAACAATTCAGTGAAACCTGGAACCCTGATACTGATATTATTGAGAAATATTAGCAAAGCTGACCTCGGAAATAATCATAATTCTCTAGATATCTTTTTTTTAAATTAAATATCACAAATAACCAATTAACAACGAACTTGCCTACCTAGTAACAATCCTGACCAATCCAATTGCAACATATCTTCTAGATATACATGAGAAACAAAGGACTGCAGATGTTGGAATATCTAGAAGAAAAACACCATGATGCTGGAAGAACTCAGCAGGCCAGGCAGCATCCGTGGAGAAAAGCAGGCGGTCCATGTTTCAGGTCAGGATTCTTCTTCAGAACTGAAGATAGGAAAAGGGGAAGCCCAATATATAGGGGGGAAAAGCAGAGCAGTGATAGATGGACAAAAGAGGGGAGGCAGGGTGGGTGCAAGGTGGTGATAGGTAGGTGCAGGTATGAGATAGTGATAGGCAGGTGCAGACGAAGAGGGGAGAGCAGATCCATTGGGGATGGGTCAAAGGTAAGGAGGAAAAAAAGGGTGGAAAAAGATAGGCGAGGAAAGGGAAGAAAAGAAGAGGTATGATTGGGGATGGGTGTGGGGGTGGGTTGTGGGGATTACTTAAAGTGGGAGAATTCAATGTTCATGCCATTAGGCTGCAAGGTTCCAAGATGGAAAATGAGGTGCTGTTCCTCCAATTTGCACTTGGACTTCTGGCAGTGGAGGAGGCAGAGGACTGACATATCTGTGATGGAGTGGGAGGGGGAGTTGAAGTGACTGGCAACGGGGAGATGCAGATCGCGGTTACGGACGGAGCGCAGGAGTTCTGCAAAATGGTCACCTAGTCTGTGTTTGGTCTTGCCAATGTAGAGGAGGCCACAAATCACAAACAATCTTTGCCTGTTGATTCTTTGCACACTTTCAAAACTATGACAGTCTTTGTAATTGGACATGATGAAGAATTGATGTTTTGGAAATTGGGAATAGGAAAGAAATGTATATCCAGAAGAAAAACACTATGATGCCGGAGGAACTCAGCAGGCCAGGCAGCATCCATGGAGAAAAGCAGGTGATCAACGTTTCAGGTCAGGACCCTTCTTCAATGTGGCCTACTCTACATTGGCGAGACCAAACGCAGACTAGGTGACCGTTTCGCAGAACACCTGCACTCCATCCGTAACCGCGATCTGCATCTCCCCATTGCCAGTCACTTCAACTCCCCTGCCCACTCCATCTCAGACTCCTCCTCCAGTTTGCGCTTGTAATCCTCCACTGCCAGAAGTCCAAGTGTAAACTGGAGGAACAGCAGCTCATTTTCCATCTTGAAACCTTGCAGCTTAACGCATGAACATTGAATTCTCCAACTAAGTAATCCTCACAACCCCACCACCCCCCCCAAACCATGCCTCCTCTTTTCTTCCTTTTCCAAGCCTCTCTTTTTTCTATCCTTTTTTCCTCCTTACCTTTGACCTATCGCCCGGTGGATCTGTTCTCCCCCCTTCCCCCGCACCTGCCTATCACTATATCTTAACAGTATCTACCTATCACCACTTTGTGCCCACCCCACCTCCCCCCTTTTGTCCACCTATCACTGCTCTGTTTTTTCCTCCTATATATTGGGCTTCCCCTTTTCCTATCTTCAGTCCTGAAGGGTCCCGACCCGAAATGTCGACCGCCTGCTTTTCTCCACGGATGTTGCCTGGGCTGCTGAGTTCCTCCAGCATCATAGTTTTTCCTCTTCTGGATATACAATTCTTTCCTATTCCCAACTTCCAAAACAACAATTCTTCGTCGTCCAATTACAAAGATTGTAATCAGTTTTGAAAGTGTGCAAAGGATCAACAGACAAAGATTGATTATGATTTGTAGAACATTATGCAAAAGCATTTATTAGTAACAATTATGATCACTTCTAGTTATTCCATTTTAAGATTCTTAATAATGCTTCCGTCACACCCATTAGAGTAATGAAAGTGGGATTATGACAAAGTGGTACCTGTGGAGCTGTGCTGAAAGCCAAGGTACTTTTGGTCATCTGTTTTGGACTTGTCCTAAAGTTAAAGGATTCTGGGTTAGAATCTTTGACTTTTTGAAGAATTTAATAAAATAATACTTATGATCCAGTTATAACAGCTGTAGGAATCCTAAGTAAATCAGCAATGCATACTATATTGAGGTATAATCAGATTATTTCCCCACAAGGCTACTAATTTTCAAAGAATGACACTCTACAAAGTATGTTTTCATTATCAGGAGACCTTCATAGAAAAGAATTCACAGCATTCCTACAACTTGGCTACTTTGTTCATATATCAACCTGACTTCAGTACCTCCTTTTCGTCTTCCATGACCTTCTGTTTATCATCCCCTTTCATGCTGCACACTTCACCACACATTTGTCCGTTCCCTGTGCGCTTCCACAAACATTTATACGTTTGTCCATCGCACTTCACAAACCCCAAAATATCTCATACGTACTGTTTCCTTGTTTCACACCTGTTCCCATGTAGCAATAAGCAATGTGCTATCTTCCTCACTTGCATCATCCCATCCAGGCAACTGAGCTTCCACGCTCTACTTCCCAATGTTATCGATACACAGCCTCATGGCATTAACAGAAACACACTCAGACCTTCCATACAGAACTGAGCCAAGGCCTGATAAATGAACACTGACTAACCAGAGACTGGCACACATCACCGTTTAACCAATACCCATGTGAACACGCAGAGATTTAACATTTACCATCTTTTCTTCTCATATTTTTCCTGCAGGAAATCTTTGACTTTCTGAGGATCTCTGAAATCGGGATAAACTGATGATCTTTCATCATACAATCCAAGCCAAATCTGTTTACACACCTAAACAAAAGAAGACAGAAATATCATCTTGGTAAACATATCAAAGAGAGAATTTATAGGGGCAAATGAACTAGGATCCAAACATAGCTACCATCAGGCAGAACATTTTGCATCTAAAAGTACATTTCATGGTGCTTTTTAAAGCTTCATTTTATTGGCTATACAAACAGCAACGTGTGAATCACCATAAAAATCAAAATGCATAAGTCATAAGTTAAGTAGGTAAGAGACAAGAATGTATTACATCCTGGCCAGATTCTCTACACAACCAATGAATTGCTATATTTTGTGCATTTTATTTGCCTCTCATGTAACAGACAAGGTGAACGTGGAAGACACTTGGATCACATGGGTACCCAGGACTGGGCTACATATTGCTTTTTTTTTAAACCTATACGCCTCATTATATCTAGTACCAGTCAGATATTGTACTTCACCAAAGGAGAAAATACATTATAGTTAGCTGCCACATCTTTATTAATCAGAGCATTTTTAGAGTGATTTTCCTCAAAAAAGACAGATCTTGTGTACTCAGAACAGAGGAATTCATTGGGACAGTCCATAATATTTAGACTTTCCAGAGGGTATTTGCTCTGCAGTGGATAGACTCAGAGTGTACCGCACAGAGTGCAAAGCCCAACATAATTTTTGTGGCATTTTCGATTTCTGTCCAGAACCAACCAGGATCAGAATGTGCGTAGAAAAATAATCTATAGTTTATTCTACAGGAAACATTAACATTTTGGATCAGATGTTGGCTACATATATTCAGTGCATTACCCTGAACTGACCCTCCCACATACTGTTACAGATGGCATTACTAGCTACCTGTTTTCACATTTCATCGAATTCTTCAGTTCACCAGTGAGCTAGTTTTCACTTCTGGGCTAAAGCTTTCTATGTCATCAATTAATTTGGAGGCACACATGTTACAAGTGTGCTCGCAAGACGTTATTGAGGAGGAAACACACAATTCTAGGAATTATTCAAATAACAGGAATTATTTGCAGTGGAAGATTACTGAGCATGCATTAAAGTAGAGGATTTTCAAAGAAACCAAGATCTCTTTCTAGTCTGGGACCCCATTAATCTTTTAATAGCAACAGAGTAGAGCAGCCAAAGGCCTGGAGTTTTGATGATCTTCTATCACTTTAAATTCTTCTTGTAACCCATTAATTAAATACAATTTAGGAGCTATTACTCCAAGTATTCTGTCAGCACAAATTATAAAACCGGAACAATTTTTAATCTCTTTGCCCATAATTACTTTATGGCCAGAAGCAGGATACAAAACACAACAGTTCTGTAGATATTAAACATCAGAAGAACAAACTTGTCTTTATATAGTATCTTTGATATCACTTAGCCATCTAATTTTGGTACAATTAAATAAATGCTTTTGATATGTAGCATTTATAGGTAAGTGGGGAAATGCAAGAGCAATTTTCTCTCAGCAATATCCCACACACAGGATTGAGATAAATGACTCAATTAATCTGGGATTTTTGGTGATACTGTTTTGGTAACACATGGTAATCTGTGCATGTAAAACTTCCCACTCTTCTTTGAATAATACTGTGAATCTTGCATCCAACTTTAACACTTCATACATAACACAGCACAAGTACAGGTTTGAAGCATCAGCCGAGCAGAGACTCAAATCCTGGAGAGCCTTGAATCCATAACCTTTGATACAGCAGTATCACAAAGCCAAGCTGAAACTTGGCATCTTTCCTCTTCACAGATGCTTAGCTCCAGCATTATCTGCTTTTATCAATCACACAACATCCAAATATTTATCAAAACTGAAAATGATGAAGATGCAACTGGAAGAACTTTGAATTTTGCAACCCTGCCCCTGGTTAAATGCAATTCTTCCAGAATGCAAATCAGACTAATCTGTCAACTATCTCATTGTCAATATTATTTTACATTTCTCTGCTCCTCCTGAAATAATGAAATAATTGTTCAACTAATAATAAAGGCAGGACTATTGAAGAAATTAAAGTATACAACTCATCTGAACTCTGCCATTCAACAATTTGCATTAAATTTGATTAAAAGTATAACAGTTCTGAAATATGACTTTATGTTGCTTGATTCTGCAGCAAACTTCGCTTCCAAGAATTCATTTAAGTATAAATCTTAATCTTTGTCACAGGACAGTCTGAGTTCTGAAAGCATATGCAGAATTGAGAGAACTGTAAGGACAGATATTCAAAATCCAATTGAAAAATATGATCCTATGACACAGTACAGTGAACAGGTTTCTGCCATTGATATATAGGAAGAAGCTTGTTCTTATAAATTACTGGCTAAGGTGAAAATCTTTGCTCTACTGTGTTGAAACAGAAAACAAAGTTATGTAGTTAATACAGAAGTGAGGGGTAAGTTAAAAAGATAAATTCCTAAACTAAGTCAATAGTTTAAGTAAGACTTTAGGGATCTCAGGTCACTTCTGTTACAAATAAGATAATGAATGTGGAGAAGAGGAGGCAGTACAAGGCTTAGTGATATTCAAAAGAAATTGCACATAATAGATAAATAATTCAAGTTTAAGAGATTTTTTAAAAAATTAAACCCATTTTTGATCTGTGATCTTTAATTATTGCCTAGTTTAATCTGCAGAGACCATTTACCATACATTAATTTATTCTGTAGTTTCCAAAACATTTATTCTGGAACAAAGTTGTCAATTTCCTATAAAATCATGACCTAGTTCTTCTCAACACTTTGTTAATATTTTACCTGCTACCTAAACAAAAGTCACTTCAAGCATTTATCTAAAATTCTGAATGCATCATTAACACGATCATCAATAAAATTGATGAAACAAAGTACAAAGCAGTACATGGTAGTCAGTACTATTATTAGTACTAATCGTACTACAACTAGCAGTAAATTAGTACTAATGTTTGTAGTACTACAAACAGTATGTAAGATCTAATAATTCTTACATTATTAGTTTGTGTTTTTACAGATACAGATTTGTATCTGTACAAACACAAAATAATATGCAAGAATAATTTTGGATTCTGCCTCCAAGATATGGATACAGAAGACAAGGACACTTGTATGCTCCAATGTGGATTGGTACAATAGAGTAGAATATAGTATTTGGTAATAGCTATAGCACGACTCACTTACAGGATATTCAAAGGTAAATGGTACTAGAAGCAAGACACAAGGCACTCCTGGGCTGAACCTAAGTGGTACAAGGTCACAGGTTATAAAGTGCTCCATAAGGAACTGATACAAGATGATTAAATACAGTTTACTGCAAGAATGATCAGTAAAAAGCTGTGGAACAAGATGCTTGCCACAATTTAACTTAATGCTCCTCCCTCATCCTGGCAAATGATAGTGCAAGGCTTGTGAGTAACAATGTGACGAGGAGAGAAACAAATGATGGGTCTAGATCTAAGTCTTTTTCCATTACCTTACCCCTTTTTCCTTGCATCATCATTTTTTTGTGTCATTGAATCCCTCCCGCTTTACATCTTTGCTCAGGTATTTGCTCTCTCTTCTCCTCCTCGCTTGCTCAAGCCTCATTATTTTTCCAGTTCTATGGAAATGTCAGATCGACTGTTTCTTTCTCCACAGATACTGCCTAGGCTACTGTTTCTTGTACTGTTGCCTCTAGATGGGAATGCCAAGAATCGAAGACTTGAAATATATGTAGGTGATGGGAAAATTAATTTAAATTTGTTGTAAGAGTTCAAAACTCCACAGCACAGACCACAAAGAAACCATCTGACACCATCAGTAAAATATGTTACTGACAAAAGATTAAGATCAAGTCAACGGCAAAAAGCAATGGGGGTGTGAAAGGCATTCAGAGACAGGAAGCTGTATGTGAACATATTAAAATTTGAAGCTTCATTAAATTTTGTACAGTTAGCTAATAGATCAATTCAACCTTTTACTTGGCAACAAACTTTAGTAATTTTTTTTTACCTTAAATATACAATCATAGCCTGAAATTTACAACAATAGATCAGACTGACAGCACGTGTCAACGACATCTTTTGAGCCCAATGTCTGAATCAAAATTTGCTAAGAAGGGTTAAGGTCAGTGACATCGCATCAGCAATTTCTTGGGCTAATTTTCCAGAGATGGCAAGTTTTAAAATGGTGCTCATTAACATACAGCAATTCCCACTACGCAATAAGAACACAGGCTCCGATCACAGCTGCAAAAGGATTCAATATCCCATTCTTCTGTTTGGAGTAAGACTGCACTTCCATTAGGTAGCAACTGAAACGTTGGAATTATTGCTTGATTCATTGAGCATGTCTATGGTATATGCGGAACAAAATTTGTGCATCTGTTTTAGACATATTGTGCTCCAACAGCAGAGAACTAACTACATGGCATTCATACATGGCAGAGAAAGGCAAAACATTAGTGCAAATAATATTACTCAATGGAGATGAGAAGGAACCATATGAAATACATCTTTGTTTTTTTCCCTTTAAATTTTGCAGCAGCTCTTTCATTTCTGTTCTAGCTTTCACAATTTTTTGGCTGAGCACACTCATGCTCCTAAATAATTCATGTAGCAGTAGCAAAGCTCACTTTGATGCAACAAGAATACAGCAGTTGCAAACCCCAAGCAGAAATGCACAGACTCCAACTAGGTGTTGTAAATTCCTGCCTTCAGTTGATCAGCAACAATTCCAATTCCAACATGGACTATGTGATTGAGAAGGCAAGAAGAGTATTTACACAATATTTTTCCTCAAAAGAAGCTGGTTCAACGAGTTGGCTTAGCAAATGGGCAAGTCACACTTTTAGGAAGATCCCAGGGTTATGTTTCTGTCAGCATGATAGGACACGTGGCCTTCTGGTTTATACAGCAGAGAATTTAATTGCCAGAGTTCTCATTCATAACAATTTTACTTGAAGTAGAAGAACTAGGTGAGGAAAAGGATTGCTCATGGTAGCGAGGTGGTCCAAAATGTGAATTGTTTGAACACACTCAATGCCAAGAAGGATCCAGTAAGGTGATGTTCGAGCTGGAAGCCTTTCCAAAATGATTAATCCAGAGGACAACCTTGGTTTTTGCAGCATTCTCATGGCCAGCACAACTGAAATGACCTCAAATATCACCCCTTGCCAATAAACCCAAGGAGCTCAAAGCATTTCTGAAGATTGCCAAGGGAAATTGTATGTCATTTCATCCAAGAGATTAAGACCCAAACTGTGAGGTGAAAGACACTGAAATTATGTCAAATCTTGGTCAACTCATTAAACAAAATAAATAAATTCGAACAAATTCTTAATCACACTTACCTCATTACCATGTGTTCTCAGAAATTCAATTTCTTGCAACGTGAAAGTGGTCATGGAGATTGACTTGACTCTATGCGGAGGATTCAGCCCTCGTCTAAAGATTTAAAGCAAAATTGATTTGCTGCTATTACAATTTGTGCAGAAATGCTTGATTTTAACTAATGTGTAAACTACACCTTTCATATGTAGGTACGTTATGTTTTGTAAATTATAATGCATCATTTCATTAATCATTTTCATTCTCCCATGGAAACACTGAGTGGTAGATAGGAAAGGATAAAGGAATTAAGATTTGGGGGATTCTTCTCACCTATCAGAAAGACAAATCCATCTTCTTCTCTCTACTTACACATATACTTTTGACCATCAGCATTTAATGCTTCCGTGTAGAATTAGTGTGCTCACAGCATGTCCTGTTTAAAACCGGACTGTTGTAAAAGCCCAAATGGGCTCAAAATATCCATCAGGAATAAATTTGTTAATGTTCAACCTTGAGTGGCCAATATTTGTCTCCAGTTCGACCCACAACTACCTATTAAAGGTAGTAGGTCACTCAATTGTATGAACCCACTTCAAATATGGACTAGGGTGGCTCATAGTCCACCAGAACTTGTCAATAAATGGCAGCCTTACCAAGGAGGCTAACATCAAAGATTGTTTTAAAATTATAATTAAAAATGATAATGGAACTAATTCCTTCAGCATCAATGTTATCACTGTTTTGTTATCACACTCCACTGAAGCACTAGGGCAGATTGGAGTCCACTTTAAGTTCACATCATCCTCAGGCTCCACTCATGCTTGTGCAAACGGATAATCAAGAGGGCCAACAGAATGTGAGCCTCGGTTAGAGTGTTAGAAAATAAAAGAAAGCTTTGTTGCAGCAGTAGGAAACACCAATTAGACCATGGTAAAGTACTATATTTAGTCCTGGGCACTGCATCCTAAAAAATACTGGCCTTGGAAGAACTGGGGTACATCAAAATTTGACCAGGCCTCTTAAGGATTAAATTATGATGAGGTTATACAGATATTATTTCTCCAGAATATCAAAAGTTAAGTAGTGACAATTAGAAGTTTTATGGATTTTAAGAGGAACTGAGAGGATAAGGAACATTCTGATCAATGAGCCTGGGACAGAGGAACATAATCTTAATATCAGAGCCACGGTATTCAGGGAAGAGGTTAGAAAACACTTTTTCACACAATCTAACTCTCATGAAGAGACACAGATACTCACCCAATTAATAACTTTAAATCAGAGAACAATATATTTTTTCAACCCAAGGATATATAAGGATTTATGAACAGGAACTGCCCATAATCTCTTAGAATGGTGGAACAGAAAACTGCCCTTAAGGATGATTCCTGCTCTGTACACATCCAGGGACCAGTGCAAGGCTGACTTGTCCTCTATCTCTACTGAGACATTGTGCAGAGTAAAGATCTAACCTGACTTCAGACTCCACCAGCAAAGAAGCAGGCTGCCCTGATCTATTACCTTTTAGTGCCAATTATTTCTTCAATACTAATGTTTCACTAATGCTACAGCTGAACTGCATTTATTCAGGATTTTCCCTAGCAATGACTACACTGTGAGATTCTATGAAACCCATCAATACAAGTCCAATAATAAGAGCTTCTACATATTTCACACTGCTGGGAATCGAGTTATAGCTTAATAGAACATGACCTCATCTGAACGATTGGCACATTTTTAGAGAGTTAATTATGCACCCATTTTGTAAGCCTTTAGGCAGATTGTGATTATTTTTTATTACTTCTACCCCACATTCGACTTTGAATATAACTTATTTCTAGAAGTTTTATTTTCTATTTTTATGAATTCTGGCACTTTCTGTTTTATTCAGTTCATTTCTATTCTACACTGGAGTATTCTCCAGAGACGTACTACTTTTTGTTTTTTATTTAAGGAATTGTTATGAAGAATAAGCCAGACATACACAGTGATGCTGGGTACCTTCTCTAGATATCAGACTGTGCTAATTTTGCACCGGTGCAAGCACAGATTAAAGTGTTCCAATGTTTTTAATTTTTTTGATCAGATTCAAAACTGGATTGCAGTAACTGGAGATAGAGCCAACAGAAACAGTAAGGCCACTGAAGTAGCCATATGTAAATCAAAACAGTTGACATCTAACTCTGGCAACTGCCACATCACAAAGCTACTGTCTCCAATAATTAAACAGGCTGCTTCATAAGAATCTTTTCTTTATTAAGTACTCAATGCCTCTCTCTCACTTTCTCCACCATCTGCCCAGTTGGCCTTGGCTTCCCTAACATTTCAACCAAAGCATGTGCATTTAATACATTTTGTTTTTTCAAGTGGCTGATGTATTTGCACATTTATTTAGTTATTTACTTGCTTCTTGCATTTTAAGATCATTTTGGGACAGTCCAGTGGCACAAGGGCAGTACAGCGAAAAAAGCCGCTGTCTTGTAGCTCCAGTGTCCCTGGTTCAATCCTGACCTCTGGTGCTGTCTATTCAGAGTTTACACATTCACCCTGGGACCACCTGGATTTTTGCTGGATATTCCAACCCAAAAACATATGCTTTGGTAAGTTAACTGACTACTGTAAATTGCCCCTAGTGTCTATTAAATGGTGGTAACAAATATTCAATCCTATTGTGGCCATAATTGACTTGTAAATGCTCTATTTCTGTGTGTGCCTGGCTACTGCCCACAATAGTGACCTACCCCTTTATGGTACATTATTGGTTGCGAGGTACCTGAGAATATCATGAGGTTATAATTTAATGATCTTGGATATTTTTATGAAGTATTTTGTATGACACAGAGGCAGCTGTTTAACCCATTGTGTCCATGCTGGCTAAAAATAAATTTTTGGTTAAACCCACTTCTCAGCATTTGGTCTTCAAAAGCTCACCCAGATATTTCTCTGATTGTGATTGTTTGTGTCTTTCAGGCAGCAAATTTCAGACCCCCACTCCGTGCTTGAAAAATGCAGTTTTTCCACAACTTACTGCTCTGCCTGTTCATTCTGTCACTTCTTATCAAATGTATCCCACCTGCAATATATTAGTTCCTACAGAGCCCACATGTAACAACATTTATATGACCCTTTAACATGGCAAAACATTCAGAGGCACTTCACAGGAGTTGCAGCAAATGAAATTTGGCACCACGCCATGCAGGATATTAGTACAGAGGACTAAAAGACTGGTCAGAGATAAATTTTAAGGAGCATCTTAAAAGGATGAAAAAAAGCAAAGAGGTTTAGGGAGGCAATTCCAGAGCTTAGAGCCTTGGCAACTAAAGGTGCTGTCACTGTACCATTAATAAATTGAGGCAATTTCAAGATGCCCTGTGTTTTGTAGAGTTAATGAGCTAAAGGAGGTTACCAAGATAAAATAGGGGCAAAGGCACAGACGAAATTAAAAACAAGTGTAAGAAATGTAAAACAAGGGCATCGGCAAATCAGGAACCAATGCAAGTTTGCAAGCACAAGCATTTTTAGCAAACAGGGCTTAGTCCGGGTTAACACACGGACAGCAGGGCTTTGAATGATTTCAAATTTATCACAAGAGTCCAGTTCAATTTCAGACAGTTGGTGGGGACAGAGATGGAGTCAACAGCTGGACATTAGTTTTTGACAGAGCCTCAAGATAATTGCTTTAGTCTGCCCAAAATTTCTTTAGTGAAAATTTCTGCTCCTGCAGTATTGCGTGTCAGACATGCAGTTGGCCTATTTAAGAGATAATGGAGCAGTCAAAATGGCAGCAACATTCTTCCACATGTTGTGGGTACTTCTTATTAATGATAAGAGAAATCAGGTTACCCAAATTCACACATTTAAGATTCTGTCAGTGGTCAGGCACCTCCACTAGCAATGCAGAGTACCCAGGTCTCAAGGCTACGTTATCTCCTTATGCACAATGCTAGTGTTCTGCTGTCAACGACATGGACATCCATTCACCTTCTTGACTCTATGGGGGCGAGTTTACCTTGCTTGCCAGCAGGATACCTTCTTTCCCTCCATACTCTGTGTAATGCAATGGGGGTGCCACGAGGTTTGGATTCTCAGCAGCCTCAGAAATGACTTCTCCTGCCCTCCCTGCCTCGCTCTTTCCCAACGTCCTACAATCCTTCAATTCTCTTTTCATTCAAATGTCTCTCTCCATCCCCAAAGCTTGTCCCTGCGGACCCACCATCCCCAAAGCTTGTCCCTGCGGACCCACCATCCCCAAAGCTTGTCTCCGGGGACTCTGCTTGCCCTCGCCCCATGGTCCAAGGTGAGTGTCCCTCACCTATTCCCTCTGCAGCCGCGCCCTCCCTACGATGCTGCAGCCTCCCTTTGCATTGTGCCGCCGACAGCGTGGAGAGAGGCCTGGCCGCTCCGGCCTCTCGTACTCACAGGATGCCGCTGCAGGACGTGCAGACGAAGGAGCCGATGGTCATGTTGGCGTAGGTCGGGCCTCTCTGGTCACAGTCGAAGCATTTCCTGTTGTGCAGCAGCGTTGTCATCTCCCGCAGCAGCTTCAGGTGCCTCTCCTCCTGCTTTCGCTTGGCTGCCATAGGGACGGGGCTGTGGAGACGGATGATCGGGCAGAGGAGCGGAGAGGACGCGGCGGCGCAGCAGAGGCGGGGGAGGGACTAGGGGTGGGCACACTCCCAACCGGAAAGGCACGCCGCTTCCGCCGGGGTGGGAACAGTGGGGGAGGGGGTAAGGGGGAGAGGGGGGGGTCGGGGTAAGGGGGAGAGGGGGGGGGTATGGGGTCGGGGTAAGGGGGAGGGGGGGGGGGGGTCGGGGTATGGGGTCGGGGTAAGGGGGAGAGGGGGGGGTCGGGGTAAGGGGGAGAGGGGGGGGGGGTCGGGGTAAGGGGGAGAGGGGGGGGGTCGGGGTAAGGGGGAGAGGGGGGGGGGTCGGGGTAAGGGGGAGAGGGGGGGGGTCGGGGTAAGGGGGAGAGGGGGGGGGTCGGGGTAAGGGGGAGAGGGGGGGGTCGGGGTAAGGGGGAGAGGGGGGGGGGTCGGGGGTAAGGGGGAGAGGGGGGGGGTCGGGGTAAGGGGGAGGGGGGGGGGGGTCGGGGTAAGGGGGAGGGGGGGTCAGGGAGGGGGTAAGGGGGAGAGGGGGGGTCAGGGAGGGGGTAAGGGGAGAGGGGGGGGTCAGGGAGGGGGTAAGGGGGAGAGGGAGGGGGTAAGGGGGGTGAGGGAGGGGGGGGTGGGGGTGAGGGAGGGAGGGAGGGGGTGGGGGTGAGGGAGGGAGGGAGGGGGTGGGGGTGAGGGAGGGAGGGAGGGGGTGGGGGTGAGGGAGGGAGGGAGGGAGGGGGTGGGGGTGAGGGAGGGAGGGAGGGAGGGAGGGAGGGGGTGGGGGTGAGGGAGGGAGGGAGGGAGGGGGTGGGGGTGAGGAGGGAGGGAGGGAGGGAGGGGGTGGGGGTGAGGGAGGGAGGGAGGGAGGGGTAAGGGGGTGAGGGAGGGAGGGAGGGGGTAAGGGGGGTGAGGGAGGGAGGGAGGGGGTAAGGGGGGTGAGGGAGGGGAGGGAGGGGGTAAGGGGGTAAGGGAGGGAGGGGGTAAGGGAGGGAGGGGGTAAGGGGGGTAAGGGAGGAGGGGGTAAGGGGGGTAAGGGAGGGAGGGAGGGAGGGGGTAAGGGGGGTAAGGGAGGGAGGGGGTAAGGGAGGGAGGGGGTAAGGGGGTAAGGGAGGGAGGGAGGGGGTAAGGGAGGGAGGGAGGGGGTAAGGGGGGTAAGGGAGGGAGGGGGTAAGGGGGGTAAGGGAGGGAGGGAGGGGGTAAGGGAGGGGGGGAGGGAGGGGGTAAGGGGGGAGGGAGGGAGGGGGTAAGGGGGGGAGGAGGGAGGGGGTAAGGGGGGGAGGGAGGGAGGGAGGGGGGAGGGAGGGGGTAAGGGGGGGAGGGAGGGAGGGGGTAAGGGGGGGAGGGAGGGAGGAGGGGGTAAGGGGGGGAGGGAGGGAGGGGGAGAGGGAGGGAGGGGGAGAGGGAGGGAGGGGGGAGGGAGGGGGTAAGGGGGGGAGGGAGGGAGGGGGTAAGGGGGGAGGGAGGGAGGGAGGGGGTAAGGGGGGAGGGAGGGAGGGGGAGAGGGAGGGAGGGGGAGAGGGAGGGAGAGGGGGGGAGAGGGAGAGGGGGTGAGGGGGGAGGGGCGAGGGGGGAAGGAGAGGGGAGGGGGGAGGGGGGGAAGGAGAGGGGAGGGGGGAGGGGGGAAGGAGAGGGGAGGGGGGAGGGGGGGAAGGAGAGGGGAGGGGGGAGGGGGGGAAGGAGAGGGGAGGGAAGGAGAGGGGAGGGGGAGGGGGGAAGGAGAGGGGAGGGGGGAGGGGGGAAGGAGAGGGGAGTGGGGGAAGGGGGAGTGGGGGAGAAGAGGGGAGGGAAGGGCGTGGGGAGAATAGGGGGAGGTGCTTGTGAGAAGGGGAGAGGGTAGAAGGGGGTGGAGAGGGGTGAAGGCAGGGGCGTAGAAGGGAGGAGGGAAAGGGGAGGAGGGGAAGGGGAGGGCGGGGGAGGAAGGGGGCGAGTGGGAGAAAGGAGCAGCGGGGGAGGGGGGAACAGGGGTAGGGGAGTAAGTGGAGGGGGAGGGGAAGGGATGAGGGGGCAGAAGGAGGAGGAGGAAGGGGTGAGGAGGAGAAGGGGGAGCAGGGGAAGGGGGGGAGTGGGGGAGTGAAGGTGTGAGGGGCAGGAGGGAAAGGTGGGAGGTGGGGAAAGGGGGAGGGGGGAGGAAGAGGTGTGGGGGAGAAAGAGAGGGGAAGGGGGAAAGGGGGGATGGGAGCAGGCAGAGAAAGGGAGCAGTGGGGGGAGAGGCGAGGGGGAGGGGGGCAGAGGGAGGGAGGGATTGTATTCGCCCCTCTTGGGATCCCATTGGAGCTTCACAGCCCCCGGGGGGACGTGGTGGAAAACTCATTCACTAATAACGAAGAAACAGGAACTTCAGGGGCTGCTTTCCTCCAACCATCAGGTTCTTGAACCGACCTGCACAACCCTAACCCAACCTCAGCAAAGCAACACTGCAGACCACCTCTTGCGCTACCATGGACTTGTCTCTGATTGTGTGTTCTTTTGTACTAATGTGTTTGTTTTGCACAACCCACAAAGCATCAGAGGTTCTCGGAGGGTCAGGCAGCATCTCTGAGAGGAAATGGACAGTGGACGTTCCGGGTCGAGACCCTTCATCTGTAATGGCGAATGGTCTCAACCGTGAACTCCATAGATACTGTCTGACCTGTTGAGTTCCTCTAGTGCTTTGTGTGTTGCTTCAGATTCCAGCATCTGTAGTCTCTTGTGCAATCTTTTTCTCTTCATTGTCTTGTATAATTTATGTATAATTTATGTTTTGTATGTTGTGTGTGCCTACTGGCCTGTGCTGCTGCTGCAAGAAAGTTTTGCATAGTACCTGTACCTTAGTGTCCTTGTGCACATGACAGTACAGTCGACTTGACCTAATGTTGCAATTCAGTAGGTCAACCTCCGAAATAATGTTGAAAGTGTTCAGCAGATCAGGTAGTGTCTGTGGAGAGAGAACCAGAGCTGATCACATTTTATCAGAACCCCCACCCCCCACCACCACCAAAGTGTGTGGCTGTGGACCCCTACAGTCCACACACTTCCTCTCCGCAAGCCCTCCTTTTCTTTATTAGTGAATGAGCTTTCTTAGTCCAGTTCTCTGACATCCCTAGATCTCTTTTGAAATTTTCCTTTGTTATAAATGTCTTCTTTCCCTCCTGACTCAATAGCATTACATCTTTTATTTCCCTCTTGCCAAGTTTTTCTACTCTTGCTGAAAGGACTTTTTGTATACCTGATGTCGGGTTCCTTTCCCCCCCACAGATGCCGCCTGACCACTGAGTTTCTCGAGCAGATTGTTTGTTTGCTCCAGATTGTGCAGCATCTGCAGTCTCTTTGTGTCTCCTTTTTGAAAACCTGTCTGCTTACCCACCAACAGCTTCTCTCTATAGAGTCATACACTTTTTTTTCCTAAATCCCTTTCCTGCTCATCTGCAGGATCTTTCACCTTCCACCACCCACTTCCCTTATTTTCTTTTAAAGGGAAAACAGCAGCCATTCCAGAAATCTGCCAACCTAGTTTACAGGGAACAAAAACACACCACAATGTTGCATTTAACAGAGGGCTAATTTCTATCAAACTGCACATTATCTACAAAGTTGTTTGGTAATTAACAATATTGCTTTTGAGGACAAATAAAGAAGCTGCTGGCAAACATTCTGTGTTGATTCCTGGGTTGAAGTGACTCTTCCATGAATTTCCATAAGATCTTTGTAAGTAAGATTGGCCTAAACTCACTGGAGATTAGCAAAATGAGAAACTGCTTCCTTATAGCTGAAAAATCCAAAACTAAGGGTGCATAGTCTAAGGGCAGTCGGGGAAATCAGCCATTCATACATGCAAAATTTCTTTAATCATTGCATTATTTTACAAAGGGCTGAGGCTGTTCAGTCAGTGAGTATCAAGCTGAAATGGATAGATTTTAAAATCTAGATACAACCATTTATTTAATATTCTGCATGATGTTAGAAGAACCCTATTTCTCATTTCAGAACCAGAACTTGCACAAAGGGATGAGATAATTATCGCACAGGAATCGTGCGATCACTGCCGTCCAATAACTAATTAGGTGGTCTCAGTTTAGTTTGTCGTTGGTAGGTCCAAACATCAGCAAATCTTATCCTCATTGAAAGTGCATTCTTTCATAAGAGAGTCAGATGTATTCCTCTCTGTAACTACAGTGTGCACCATGTATTACTCATGTACTCTACATGTATAAGTGTGGTAAGAACATAAGAAATAGGAGAATTCAGCCCTTCAAGCCTTTTCCATCATTTGATAAGGATATGGCTCATCATGGACATCAACCACCCTACCCCTTACCTATTTTAATCCCTGCCTTGAACATAATGATGAGCATCCATTCAAGGATTCACAATCTTACAGTTTAATAGTTATTCTTTTTATTCTGTTCCAAAAAAGACTGAATGTTTATTCTGAGTCTGTAATCATAAGGTCAAGCTTCCTCATTTACCTAACAACCCCCCCCCCTCCCCCCCAATGGATTGTTTGTTTTTTTTCAGTGAGATCATCCTTCTAAAATTTGGGGAATTTAGATCTAGTCTACCAGATGCTGCCTGGATTAGAGAGTATGCATTATGAGGAGAGACTAAGGGAGCTAGGGCTTTACTCTTTGGAGAGGAGGATGAGAGGAGACATGATAGAGGTGTACAAAATATTAAGAGGAATAGATAGAGTAGACAGCCAGTGCCTCTTTCCCAGGGCACCAATGCTCAATACAAGAGGGCATGGCTTTAAAGTAATGGGTGGGAAGTTCAAGGGAGATATCAGAGGAAGATTTTTTTACCCAGAGAGTGGTTGGGGCATGGAATGCGCTGCCTGGAGGCAAGTACATTGGTCAAATTCAAGAGATTGCTAGATCAGCATATGGAGGAATTTAAAATAGAGGGGTATGTGGGAGGAAGAGGTTAGATAGACTTAGGCGAGGTTTAAAGGTCGGCACAACATTGTGGGCCAAAGGGCCTGTATTGTGCTGTACTGTTCTGTGATTCTATGATTCTAATCATCTCATGCAGCAATCCCCTTATCTCTGGTTAGTTCAGTGAACCTGCTCTGTTTATTATATTTCAACTAGTGATTGTACTAAAAAAGTTGTCATTTTTAAAGTGTTTGAGGCTGTTTTTCAGGTTATGAAAAGCAATAAATGATTGAAAGGTCTATTTTTCTTTAATACATTCTCAGAAAGGACAAGTATCAAAAAGTTAGAAAATGAAAACTCTGTACTCTGTTCAGGTATGGACTCACTGAAGCTCTATATAAGAAAGATTTTTTTTGCTCTTATGCTCAATCTGTTTTGCATTAAAGATTAACTTCCATATGTGTTTTTTCCTAATTGCTTGCTGCACTTACATGTTAAACTTTCTGTGATTCATTTGCAAGAATTCTAACATTCCGAATCTTAAGAAAAAAAGCATTCAGCTTTCCATTTTCCCTACAAATGTGGATAAGATAATATTACAGACATAGAGCTATACTGCATGGAGACACGCACTTCAGCCAACTTGTCCACGCTGACCAAGTTGTCTAACTGAGCTAGTCCCATTGCCTGCATTAGGCCTAATCCCATTTCCTATCCATGTACCCATCCAAATGTCTTTTAGATTTCATAATTGTACCCACCTCTAAGGTGTTTAAGATATTTATTTGCTAGTCACATGTACATCGAAACACACAGTGAAATGCATCTTTTTGTGTTACTGAGAATGGCTGGGTGGCAGCCCGCAAGTGTCACCACTCTGTCCGGCACCAACATAGCATGCCCACAGCTCCTAAACCACGTACATCTTTGGAATGTGGGAGGAAACCGGAGCACCCAGAGGAAACCCACGGGGAGATGTACAGACTCCTCACAGACAGTGGCGGAACTGAACCCAGGTTGCTGGCGTTGTAATAGTGTTACGATAACCGCTACACTACCGTAGCACTTCCTCTGACAGCTCATTCCATATATATGAACCACCTTCTGTGTGAAAAAGTTGCCCCTCAGTTTCCCTTTAAATCTTTCCCCATCTTAAACCTATGCCCTCTAGTTTTGGGCTCCCCTACCCTGGGGAAAAGACTATTCACCTTATCTATGCCCCTCATGATTTTATAAACCTCTATAAGGTCACCCCTCAGTCTCCTATGCTCCAGGGAAAAAAGTTCTAGTTTATCCAGCCTTATAACTCAAACCCTCCAGTCCTGGTAACATCCTCATAAATCTTTTTTGCACCCTTTCCAGTTTAAAGACATCCTTCCTATAGCGGGGCAACCAGAACTATATGCAGTACTTCAAATATGGCCTTACTAACATCTTGTATGGCTTAACATTATGTCCCAACTTCTGTACTCAGTATCCTGACCGATGAAGGCAAGCACGCCAAATGCTTTCTTCACCACACTGTCTACCTGTGTTGCCACTTTCAAGGAACTATGTACCTGCACCCCCAGGATTCTCTGTTCTACAACACTCGCCAGGACCCTACCATTTACTGTGTAAGTCCTGCCCTGGTTTGTCTTACCGAAATGCAACAGCTTGCATTCATATGAATTAAACTCCATCTGCCATTCCTTGGCCCACTGGCCCAATTGGTCAAAATCCTGTTGTAATCTTAGTCTATCTGCACATTCTTGCTCACTCACTTAATACAACTTTAATCCTTTGCAGCAATTTTGGACTCCAAATACACTACATTCACCGCTTTCCCTCTTACTTACCTCTCTACTTGAAGATTCAAGAAACTCCTGACAGATTTGTCTACCTGTATTTTCCTTTCATAAATCCATGCTGACTCTGCCCATGTGCCCTTTTATCACATTCCTAAAAGTCAGTTCTAGGCTAACTGGGCAGTGGTTCCCTGTTTTCTTGGTCTTCCCAACCTTAGGTGATTTCCACAGGTTCATTTCTTCATCACAGTCCTAAGTATCTTATGTTTGCACCCTTTCTGTTCATGAGGAACAGACAATAATCAAGGGAATTCCGAACTTAACTGTGCGAACTTTCTGAAAACCTGTTAATGTTAATAATTCAATAGAGTTAAAACTAAGAGTAGAGTTTATTGTAAACATAACTGTTTCATCATGTTACTTAAAAAAGTCCCTGAGTTTAATCTTTGACATAATATATAACTACAATGTTTCAAAAGTCATTCATCCTGAAATTCATTGGTCCCAGAGTCCCTGCGAGTGGTATTGCTGTATTTACCAGCGAACAGGAATGCCTTGCTTCACTTTGTTTAATGGCTCTTGCCTCCTGGCTTTAACGATTTTGGCTATTATTCTGAATGCAATACCTCTGATTGTGGACTATCATGATGGCAAGATATTTCGGAACTCCATATCATGTTATGAATGGTTGCTGCCTGGTGTTTTTGGAGGTGGGATCTTGGTAAGAGATTGCATAGCAGAACAAGAAATGGAATATTCTTATAGGCTTTAGTAGACTTCTGTTTTCTTCCATAAACTGATTGAATTAGAAATATTGTAATTGTGCACAAGAATAGGGACGAGGAACACTGCTAAACTACTACTGGATATTGAATTTTAGATTGTAATAGGAGATCAAACTTGGATAGTTACTTCATTCTGGAATGCAATGACTTCTTGTGAAAACATCACGTCAGGTATTCCAGTAATTTTTTTTTAGTTCCAATATAGTTGAGCAAGTCAAACTCCACCTGTAAAGTTAGGATACATGATGTTTCAGGCATTGACTTTCATAGTGTAGAAGTAAAATTGCTGTAGTCATGTGAAAATGTTAATTGGAAACCAGTCCAAATGATAGCGGGTATATCCACTAGGTTTCTTAAAGCATGATGCAATATTAAAGACTCCAGTTCTGATTTATTTGATTTCCATGAAGACTTTAGCAACAGGGCACATCTTCTGAGGGCACTGTTCTAGCAAGTTTAGAAATTTATGTTCTTAGATGGCATAACATTTAGCTAGAAACTGTTTCATTTTTAATTTGCAGCATCATTGCATTGTATCACATTTTTATTACATTGCGGCAAAAAAAAAGAGGTAAAAACAAGAACAAAATTAATCATCTTTTTGTCCGTTCAGATGATTCTTGGTTTATTTCTATCTCAATCCCAGGCATTGACTAATTAGTTCTGTTCAATCAGATACTTGAATATTCCTATTGGTTTCAGTCCCTCCATGATGTAACTTTCCCACCTATCTCTGCAATCTCTTCTGGCCCTATAATTTTCAGAGATATCAGTGCTCCTTCAGACCTGTCTTCTGGAGCACCCCCAGTTTTAATTGCTCCCTTGCTAGTAATTGTTGTCTAAGTCTAAAATCTGAAATTTCTTCCCACTAACCTTTCTGACTCTCTGTTCTCCTTAAAGCCTTCCTCTTACATTCTTTTGGTGACTTGATTAGAACATGGAAAAGTAGGGGCAAGAGACTCTTTGGCCCTTCGATCTTGCTCTGTCATTCAGAATGATCCTGGCTGATCCTCTGTTGAAGTACCATAGTCCTGCTCTCTCCCCATACCCCCAGATGCAACTCCACAACCTTTGGTAGCGGAGATTTCCACAGATTCACTTCTTCATCAGTCCTAAATATCTTATTCCCATATCCTGAGCCTATGATCCCCCCCACTGACCCCACCAGGGAAAACATACTCCCCACATATAGCCTGTTGAGCCCTGTCAGAATTTTGTACATTTCAATGAGATGTCCTCTCATTCTTCTAAACTGTAGTGAATACAGCCAAACTCTCCTGATATGACAGGAATCAGTCTGGTGAACCTTTTTTTAAAATTTTATTTACAGCGTGGTAACAGGCCCTTTTGGCCCAATGAGTCCGCACCGCCCATTTTAAACCCCAAATTAACCTACCCGTATGTCTTTAGAATGTGGGAGGAAACCGGAGCACCCAGAGGAAACCCACGCAGACACGGGAGAAAGTACAAACTCCTTACAGACAGCGACGGGAATCGAAACCCGATCGCTGGTGCTGTAATAGCGTTGCGCTAACCGCTACGCTACCGTGCTTTGTTGCAATTCCTCTATGGCAAGTATACCTTTTCAAAGGTAAGGACACAAGAACTGCACACAGTAATTTAGGTATGGTTTCTCGTAGGCTGTAAATAATTGTAGTAAGATATCCCTGCTCCTGTACTCAAAACCTCTTACAATGAAGGCTAATATACCACTTGCCTTCTTAGCTCCTTGCTGTCAACTGTTGTTTGAAAATTCTGCTGTAGAGCACTGGGGGATATGATATAATGCTGAAACTGCAAAATTCTTGAAGTTGATACATGTTGTTAAGGCAATTTCTTTCACAGATTTATAACTTTAAAGTGAACATTTCTGACCACATATTTTGATTCCAAAACAGGTTATTCCAGCTGTATCCATGTCTTTGGCAGCTCGAAAGGGACAAAATTGCAATACCAGAACTGGGGTAGGTGCAAAAATCAAATCAACTCACTCAGTCTAAATCAAAATGAGAAGTTGATTGATTTTTTTTGTCCAAATTTAATAATTAAGAACTTTGTGCATTTGTTCCATAAAAAATTATTTTTTTGTTTCATTTTCTGTTCTGACTTCCAGTTCCTACTGTCTGCACTTCTCAGTCTGATCAGTGTTGTTGGAGCCCTCTATTGTGCTTTGGTTTCACTTTATTCCCTTGTGAAGGGGCCATTGATCTGCAATGCAGCAAGTCAAAGTGTAGACAACTGTAACTTTTCAATCGAAGACATAAGGCAAGTATATTTTTAGTGTCTATTATAACAAATGATCAACCAAAAGTGTACAAGCACACATGGTACACCAGACCATAAATAAAACACTGGATTAACAATTCTTCAACCAATCTATTTAACATCCTGTACTGCAGAGCTAGAACTTTATAACTCACTGGCTATTGTGATTTAGAACCATAGAACACTACAGCACAGAAAACAGGCCCTTTGGCCCTTCTAGTCTGTGCCAAAACTTTATTCTGCTACTCCCATTGACCTGCACCCAGTCCATAACCCTCCAGACCTCTCCCATCCATGTATCTATCCAATTTATTCCTAAAACTTAAGAGTGAGCCCGCATTTACCACATCAGATGGCAGCTCGTTCCACACTCCCACCACTCTCTAATGTTCCCCCTAAACCTTTCCCCTTTCACCCTTTCACCCTAAAGCCATGTCCTCTCGTACTTATTTCTCCTAATCTAGGTGGAAAGAGTTTACTTGCACTTACTCTGTCTATACCCCTCATAATTTTGTAAACCTCTATCAAATCTCCCCTTATTCTTCTGCACTCCAAGGAATAAAGTCCTAACCTGTTCAATCTTTCCCTGTAACTCAACTCTTGAAGACCCGGCAACATTCTAGTAATCTTCTCTGCACTCTTTCAATCTTACTGATATCCTTCCTATAGTTAGGTGACCAGAACTGCACACAATACTCCAAATTTGGCCTCACCAATGTCTTATACAACTTCACCATAACATCCCAACTCCTATACTCAGTACTTTGATTTATGAATGCCAGGATGCCAAAAGCCTTCTTTACAACCCTGTCTACCTGCGACGCCGCTTTCAGGGAATTATGTATCTGAACTCCTAGATCCCTTTGTTCCTCCGCACTCCTCAGTGCCCTAACATTTACTGTGTATGTCCTACCTTGGTTTGTCCTTCCAAAATGCAACACCTCACACTTGTCTGCATTAAATTCCACATTATAGTTTCAGCATAGTTTAAAGCAGAGAAAATTCTACCCTTTACTTAAACAGTTAAAATAAGAAAAGGGTGTAACAAAGAATCTGGTTCTCGTTGTTAAGAAACAAACAAGATTTCAAAGACTGAAGGCAGTGCAAAGAACAGCCATTTTTCTGTTATCCCCCACTGTCAGGCTGGGAATCAAAGGGGTGAAAAGGAATGACACCTTTTAGTGAATTCCAACAACACAAAAGAGGGCCAGTTAGTTTTTGTCTGAGAGAATGATGTCCTAAGGGTCAGCAGGCAAAACTCCCTGCCCTTCAACTCATCTGACAGTAGTTGTTATATCTAATCTACAGGCAGGATCACAGTATAATAACTCATCCGGAAAATGGATGTGTAACTATGATGCCTTCCATCTCATATTTCCTTCTGACATGAAAGGAGGCCATTAGGCTCACCATGTCTACTCTGGCTCCCAAAGCAAACTCATTCCTCCACTTATTTCCCTGTTAACTATTATCTCACACATGCCCATTAACAACTCCTGCCTTTCCCATCATCCACCTACTCTAGGGACAATTTACTGTAGACAGTTCACCTAACAACCAAAACATTTTTGAGATGTGGGAGGAAAGTGGAGCATGAGGGGAAAACACATGCAGTCACAGGGAGAATGTGCAAACTCCACACAGACAGCACTGGACGTCAGAATTGAACTTGGATTGGCGGAGCTGTGAGACAGCTGCAGCTTCTGCTGCACCACTGTCCTGTGCCAAACACTATCCCACCAGAACAAATGCTTCCTTTCCTTTCCTCTCTCTCTCCCCCCTTTAATCCACTCAAGTTTAAATTAGTTTGACCTTCAGTCCTTGATACTTAATATAATGTACAACTCCTAACTCATACTGCAACTTCTTTATCTGTGATGCCAAGCTCTGCTTTTCCTGCTGGACAGAGATCTTTGAAAAGAGGATTGAGCTGATATACCAAGTAGAATTTGGCATTTGGCCTCGTCTGCAACCCTCCAGTAAAAATTGGAATTCCTAAAATACTGTTACCGGGATGAGAAAGAGAAAAATTACAATATAAGCCAATGGCAGAGTTTTTTCTTTGGATGGAGTGGCTGCTTGTGATTTATTATGGTTTTGCTATAAGCCAATGAATAACTTGTTCTTTGGGTAAACATAAAAGTGTTGCGTTTTATTCAGTTTTTTAAAGATATATTGTTCCATAAAGTGGTGGAAGAATCTGAACTCTTTCATTGCTATTCTGTGCAACTGCTATTGGCACTTGCAGAAATCTGCCTGCATTCAAAGTGCAAAGCATTACATGATACACACAGAAACAAATAATGAAAGCAGAGGGTAGTGGTGGAAGGATGTTTTTCTGATTGAAAGTCTGTCACCGGTGGTGTCCCGCAGGGATCGGTGCTGGGATCTTTGTTGTTTGAGATGTATGTTAACGACTTGGATGTGAAAGTAGGAGGTATGATTAGTAAGTTTGTGGTTGACGTGAAAGTTGGTAGTGTTGTGGATAGCAAAGAAGATTGCCTTAGGTTACAGCAGGATATAAATTAGATGGAAAGTTGGATGGAACACAAACAGGTGGAATTTAATCCTGACAAATGTGAAGTTTGGGAAGTCAAATAGAAGCAAGACATATACAGCAAATGGGAGTATTTGTGCAGTCCTGGTCACCACTCTATTAGGAAAGATGTGGTTCCACTAGAGAGAATGCAGAGGAGATTCACTAGAATATTGCCTGGGTTAGAGAACTTTAGTTATAGGGAGAGATGGAATGGCTGGGTTTGTTTTCCCTGGAACAAAGGAGGTTGAGGGGTGACCTGATGGACCTATATAAAATTGTAACTATAGGGTAGGTAGTCAGAATCTTTTACCCATAGTATGGGTATCAAAAACAAGAGGGAGGAAGGAACTTTAAAGGGTATTTGAAGGAAAAGTATTTTTTACAGAGTGGTTGACATCTGGAACTCGCTGCCAGAGGAGGTGGTGGAGTCAGATACAATCACTAGCTTTAAGAGGCATTTAGCAGGCATATAAATAGGCAGGCATAGAAGGATGTGGACCCTAATGTGAGCAAATGGGATTAGTGTGGATGGGAATAGGGGTTGGCATGGAAGTGGTGGGCCAGAGGGCCTGTTGCTGTACAACTCTACATATAAGCCAAATGGCAGAGTTTTGTTTAAGGATGCTGTGGCTACTTGTGATTAATACATTGTATTAATGAACATTTTTCTTTATAGCTCTCTTTCAAATCTCAAGATTGATTTAAAGTGGTTTCTGGAAGATAAATGCGGGATTAATCAAACTGGCTTTCAAACTGAACCAACACACCTACCAAATACCAATTTTAGCAGTGTCGCTATCAATGAATCACTGGTTTCCGGTACTAAAGCTGAACCAAATGCTCAAACCTCAGCGATACACGCAGAGCTTCAAAAGACAATTCACATGATCACCTTCGTTGGACTTCTTTTGGTTGGGATATTGGAAGTTATTGTCAGCGTGATGCAAATAATCATTGGAGTTTGTGGCTGTTTCTGCAAAACATCGAGAAGAAATGACGCTGGACCTGTGTAATAAATCATTCCCGTCCATAAAAAATAAAGCTCCTGTACAGACAGACACCAATTATATCCTTCCTGAATGTGCCAATGCTTGTGAAAACTGAATTGTACAGCAACTCCTGCCTAACTCTCCACCAGCAAAAAAATCACTGTTTGACAGCCTTACTTAACCTGGTTTCAAACCTCTTACATGTTGAATGGATACCATTACCCTGCACAAGTGTCTAATTGTTTATATGCAAACTTGCACAATCCTTATGTAACCAAGATTGACTCCAGAATGTCTCCTACATGAGTGTTATTATTACTTTGTATGATGTTTACAATAGAAAATCTAGCTGCTATTGGTTGTAATCTAGTACACAAGTGTGGTGTATTGTTCTCATTTCTTCACCTGGTTACTTCCACTGGCTTAGAAAGAGGGAGTTAATGAAGGAAAGGAGTATCTGAGAAGACTGCAGTGGGTTGTGGTTGCAGGGCAGTTGGATGGAATGATGACAGGTATGGGATATGGGCTAGAATATGTTTGTGTTCACTTAAGAGTGTGGTCAGAATGTATCTAGTAACAATTCTATGTTTGTATAAATAATTCTCATGCAAGCATACAGAAGGTAAGAAACCGAAGCAGGAGTTAACCAAACAAGCCCTTGAGCCATTGAATAAGATCATGACTTTTTGGCCTCAACATCACTTTCCACACTCTCCCCAGACCTCTTGACTCACTTGAAATTTAAATGGCTGCCAACCTCCACCTTAACTACATTCAATGACACTATCTCCACACCTCGCTGGATGAGAGAATTCCAAAGATTCATGACTCTACAGCAGAGTCTGGTCTCCAGTTATCCTGCACCTCCTGGCCATTGCACCAGGACTTCACTCTGTCAGACCAATGCTGTTGTTGGTATGTAACAGCCATTTTATATAAAAGAAAAAATATCACACAGAGGCAAGTACATGGTTCTCAGAATTCCACACAGTTTTAGGCTTCTAACAAATACATTTTCAATAAGTACTGAAAATTGATTTAAATGTCTTTATTGTTACAAAATTCTGAAGTTTGTACAATGGTTAAAATTCCAAAAGAGAAATAACATTCAGATGACGTGAATCACATCAGCCGAACCTTGTGCTTTAACTGCTCAAAGCCTCGACTGCCTGAGGTTCCTTTGAGGGGATCGAGTAATCCCAAGGTCGCCTGTTTTCCGTATAGCCGTAAAGTTTACGGAGCGCCACTCGTGCTGCCTCTTCTTCAGCCGACAACACTGTTTCACCAGGTCCTTCCGCGATTAGCTGCTTATCACTGCAACAAAATATTGAACATCTGTTAACAATAACAATTACAATTCACCAGTACAATATCCAATAATACATGCATGACAGGTAATACTATAATTTGGTAAATTGGCAAGGCATTTCTCATTTTAAAATTGAGCTTAGCATTCAAGCAGCGGCTTTGAAAAGCATTCAACTTATCACCTCGTCAAGTGGAAACAAAAAGCTGGTTGTTCAGGCTGTAGAATGAAAATGCATACCTGCAAAGTCCAAAGAGTATCTCAATTTTGGAACAGAGTATTTTATACGAAATTAATGACAATTCGAGAATTCTAGATACAGGAATTTTTTTGGAATCAGCTAAAATACATTTTCGCCCAAGTAGCAGTGTGTTTTTTTTATTTTCAGGTTTTAGGAGTCCATCTCATTCCTCCAACTATTATAATACATCAGTTGCTTTGAATACCCATTGTGTCCCATCCATTTTGTACACTTTTCTCACTCTTCATGAGTCAGCTGCTTTTCTCTCCATTTCAAAATTAATTACACCAAAATGTGGTTGTTATTATTGTAAAAAAAATTAATTGTATTTCTGCCAGTTTGCTGTTTCTCTCTATAAAAGGTTTGGAGTTAACTGTAGAGTGTGCACCGATGATTTCAAGGGATCAGCTCCTTTGAGAACTTTCCAGGATAAAAACACTATACTGGCTTGGTCTGCAAAGTGGCAAGTACAACCACCAGCTTCCTGGGCCCTCAAGGTCACCAACCATGAACTCAATATCCATCATGGGTGCACTTATAACCACAGTATTTACCATCTACAGGACAAATTGCACGATATCATTAATCTTTCATCAGCTGTATCAACATCTAACGTCAACCTGAATTAGCCAAATTCAGCCCGATTGTTCAATGCTATTGGGTCCACAGATTTCAATAAGGAAAGACGAAGAGGCTTGGCGGAGCATAGACACTGACATGAACAGTTTGGGTAAATGGCCTGTTTCTGTGCAATATTTTCAATGTAACGGAATCCAAAATCTTAAAATCCACCGCCAAGAAGGTGTGCTCACTAACACCCCATCTTACTCTACCACCACTAAACCAGTTACTTCACAACCAACTGGCTTCCCCTCTCTCCTTCCAATTGATCAGGTTTAGAAAATTAGGAACAGGAGTGCCCTCACTAAAGCATATTCCACCATCCAGTGAGATCTTGACAATTGAGTATTTCACTACTTTTTCCCCTTCAATGTTCTACTTAGCTAACAACAAGGCTCTTCTACTGTATTATGGGAAAGTGTCCAACTTTTCAATAATTCTTCAGTGCATTATTATCAATGTTTTACAGTTTTCAGTACATTCACACTATTAGCAGGAAACAATATATGGACATAAACCTGAATAACACAATGCCTTGCATTTACGTATCAGTTCTTTCTTAATCTTATAGGTTGCAGGTTCATAGCTGTTCTGTAACAAGTTGACCAATATTCTGCCCCTACCTGTACAGTCCAACAAAATACACTGGAAGCACAGTGCTGGATCCAGATTGCCTGGTCAACCTGGACTCAGGAAGGGGCACCTTCCTCTTCTTCAATTCTTCCACCAAAAGTCCCATGGGATTAACGACACTCCACATTTCAAACAGATCTTTGCCAATAAGTTGAGTAATTAGGAAGTCCTAGAAGAGGACAACAAATCCAAAAGTACATTTTCTTTAGAATCAAATAAACTATGGAAAATATCCAGCAGTTCTTAATAGGGTAACATTCTGGTGCAGAAGTTAATGCTGCTGCCTTATAGCTCCATAGATTCAGGTTTGACTGTGACCAAGGGAGGCGTTTCTGTGCAGCTTGCAATAAACAAGTTTCAATTTCCTCGCAGATCACATACAGTAGATGCTCTGCTAAGTTAATTGACTACCGTAAATTACCCCTTAGTGTGAATAAGGGGCAAAAGAATCAAAGGTGAGTTGAGGGGCATCTGAGAGAGAATGATTTGCAGAGGTACAGGGAAATGAGGGAATAGGACTGATGGAATTATACTACAGGGGGCTGGGATGGATTTGACAGGTTAAATGGTCTTCTGTTTCATAATAATGAAGAGAATGAGTTGTGGATGGTTCCAGTTGTGTTGTATCATGCTCATCACATGACTGTCAAAAACAGCAACCACTTGTGCCCGATGAAAGAATGCAACAGAGCACATTGAGACAGGTGCAAAAGAAACAACCAGTGTTATACATTTGCATGCTGACCTGATACAAGGTTGGGAAACAGTGGTTGTCGTGTTAGTTTACTTTCTGCATTAGTCTTCTGTTATTTTCTACATATACACTCTCCAAACCAACCCAGTATCTTACCCGGATAAATAAGCTGGCTTTTTCAGTTCCACTACTCTCAATCAAAGCTCCAACAACAGCAAAGAATGTCTTTTGTAAAACCTCCTGTGGCACAGGGAACTCTGCACTTAGTACCAAGTCTTCCACAGCCAAGTTCCTGGCAACATGGCACACAACCTGTGACCCTGTGACATAACCAATAAGTGCCTTAATACCATCATCAGGCAAATTTGGATATGCACGACTAAAACAGTCTTGGAGATAAGCAGTGGCAAATAATGAGCCTCTTCCAGATATATCCTGATTGTCTTTGAGATTTAATTTTATGTTCTCTTTGTCAAGTTTAAGATCTTGCCGGCGTGCTTCCTCAGAGGTAATATAACAGGGATTAACGAACGCTGTTTTGAGAAGGTCCAGGTTGAAGTTCTCATGCAGACGATAACCAAAGGCCTCTACTTCAGCATGATAGTCCCAGTTTGGCTGCTGCGATCTAACAATGCAACAAAACATTTTAAAATTCAGTTCAATGGATCATTGTTTCCTATTACAAATCGACTATATTTGATAATACTTTTATTGAAAGCATATTTATGTTAAATATTGTACCCACACAACTTACCTAGAATCCAATCCTAAGATTTCTGACATATCACTGTCGTTTTCAATTCACACAAGATACCTTAAGTGTCTCTTCTGGTAATTTTCTTCTCTCTGCGATATCTTTGGTCTCTATTTGATGTTTACACTCCCTCATGCAAACCAAGAATGTGACACGAGAATCATATCTCACCACTCCACGGTACAATACATCAGTTAACTGCATTAATGGATCACCATTATTCACAGAGATAGTGGCACAAGTCATCCAAGTCTTTGACGTGCAACTGATGTTCTCCTACTCAGTGGTCTTGACAGCTTAATAGGGCAATCACAAAATTATTGGATACATAACAGAATAGAGAAGTTTCCTATTCTCAGGGTGTTGTATAAATTTATATAATACATTTTATGACCTTGATTGCAGAATGTATCATGATTCCAAACTACTAAAAGCATTCAAATGCAATTTACTGCATTCCATAGCCAAAACCTCTCTAGAGTTGGCCTTTACTCTCATCTGCATGCCACAGTGTGAAGAGTTCAGACAAAAGCCCTTCATCTTCTTTCCATTTCACAATGACTTCATTCATGGACAGGAGCTCAGGTTCCACTGATAGCAAACAGCTCCAGCTCTACACTCTGTCTTTAGTCTGTCCCACTACTTGTCCAATATCTCATCTTGGATAAGTCACAACCTCAAAAACTTACATTCATAAGGAGCCTTTAACATATCAACATAACCCAAGATATTTAACAGGATTGTTAGCAAAAATAGATGACAAACCACACTAGGAGCTATCATGGCAAATGACCAAAAGCTTGTTCAAAGAGGTTTAAGAAGCATCTTACAAAATAGCATAAAAGAAGCAGAGAGGTTTAAATATATTCCATACCTTAAGGTCTACATACAAGAACACAAGAAAATAAGAGACAAGAGACTGCAGATGCTGGGATCTGGTGCAAAAAACAAGTTACTGGAGGAACTCAGCAAGTCAGGCAGCATCTATGAAGGCTCCCAAATGGCCTCATCTCCTCAGCAAGGAGACCACCTGCCACTGGCCTTCCAACATTTCTTCCCTTAGAGCTCCCTGACAACAAGATTGTTTATTAACTCTTTCTCATTGCACAATACTAGATCTAAAATCGCCTTTTCCTTGGTCGGTTCATCAACATACTGACATAGAAAATAATCTCATACATGTTCTGTGAATTCATCCTCCATGTGGTACTGCTCTCCAGTCCATATGAATGTCTGATTATTGCACGCACCTCTAATTTTGTCATTTACACCGTGCCCAATATTACAACTATAACTTCCACCAGTTTTCTGCACTTTGCTGTTTCTTGGCTTCATTGAAACAGATTCCAATTCTGCATCATGATCTGCCAAGGTAGGATTATTTCCCACCATTTCGGTTTCCTGTTCTCAGGGTGTTGTACAAATGTATCTACCTTGTTGTGACCTTGCACCTTATTGCACTGCACTTTCTCTGTAGCTGTGACACTTCACTCTGTACTGTTATTGTTTTTACCTGTACTACCTCAACGTACTCTGTACTAACCCAATGTAACTGCACTGTGCAATGAATTGACCTGTATGATCGGTATGCAAGACAAGTTTTTCCACTGTACCTCGGTATAAGTGACAATAATACACCAATACATTTTATGACCTTGACTGCAGAATGCATCATGATTCCAAACTATTAAAAGCATTAAATTGTAATTTACTGCATTTCGCCCCTTATTAAAGCGCTCGCCCACCCCAGGACCAGGACCTCCCAACCCGTTCACCTGGGTGACCAAGGGCTGGCCCGCTGGCTCATACATACCGGGGCTTGGGTGGCGGAGGACCTTCTAGTTTCTTTTTCCTTTCCATCAGCAATACGTAGGACCTCATCCATCGCTTCTTCTCCCTAGTCTGAGTGTAGAGGATGGTCGGCCTGGCAGAGAACGCCCGCCGGAAGGCACTGAGGACATTGCGGCACCCTACGAGCGAAGCCATGACACATCCCGACCCCCCCCCTGCCCTGGACTGCGCTTGCGCACCGAACACCCCAGCCGGCCTCCGAAACTGCGCCTGCGCTCTTGTGACTCCCAGGCCACCCACCCCACCTCCAACACCCGCGCTTGCGCACTTGAAAATTACCGGCGGACCGCGCCTCCTCACTGCACATGCGCCCTTGATCCTTTGGTGGTTTTTCCGGAGGGTCTGAGTTTATTTGCAAAAAGTGTTAACACTAATTGCAAGTATTGACGCTAAAAATGTAAAGTGTTTTTGCACTGTTTTTGTTATTTTATTATGAATGAAGTTTATTTTTGAAATATAGCAGCACAGGCAAGTGCTGGCTCAAAGCAAAGGCATAGAGAAAAATAGATAATATTTCAGGTCAATTAACTCTCATCAGAATCAGAGTATTCCCCCCACCCCACCTTAAATCATCAGATTTTTACAACCTACAGGTGTTTGCCACCTACTAGTTCTTACATGCCTAAAGAAATAATGTTTTCACACAAACTTATGTTTACGTAGCATCTTTAACATAGGAAAACCAATCTCAATAGGCACCAGACAAAATAAACAGCCAGAGAAGAATATGATATCTTTATTAGTCACATGTACATCGAAACACACAGTGAAATGCATCTTTTGCGTAGAGTGTTCTGGGGGCAGCCCGCAAGTGTCGCTATGCTTTAGGTGCTAACATAGCATGCCCACAACTTCCTAACTCGTATATCTTTGGAATGCGGGAGGAAACCCACACAGATATGGGGAGAACGTACAAACTCCTTATAGACAGTGGCTGGAATTGAACCTGGGTCAGTCTTAAAGGTAAGAGTAAGGTGGGTGGAGGGTGTGGATTAAGAGTCTGAGGAGCCAAAGGCATATCTGCTGATGGAGGGGAAAAGATGGTGAAACCACAGTTAGGGCAATATGTATTTTCAGAAAATGCCAAAGATACCTGGTAGGTTAGGCACTGTCTACGAAGAGAGAAGTGGAGTGTCAGGTCAATAAGCTTTTATCAGAACTGGGAAAAGTGAGAAAACAAGGGTGTTGACATAAAAAGGGGAGGGTTGCAGAGAACAACAAGATCGTCTGTGATCGGGTGCATTTCAAGGGCATCCAACTGACACAGATGCTGTTGGTGCTGTAAAACAGGATTGATGAAGGCTTATTGAACATAGCTGATCTATCTGAAAGCAGTTTAAATAGTGGGAGATGAACAAACAGAGGAGGGAAAGATAGAAACTGCTGCAATTGTGAAATGCAGAACACAGCAATTGCTAGAAATTAAAGAGAATGCTGGAAATAGCAGGTCAGGTTTACTCAGTGGAGAGGAAATCTTGATGATGCAGAGATAATGATCCCTTTGGAATGCTGAATTTATAACAACAATCTTGCTTTGATGAGCTTGCTGCACTATCCAGTGTGATCGTGGTTGATCCTGAGCAATTTTCTGTCCAAGTGGTAGACTGGGGCTAGGAGCAGACACAGATCTCCAGAGTGGAGGTGAGCACCCAAAGCATGGACTGTAGTGGTCAGCCACTCACTACCACATGAAGAATTCACTGATGAGTTTCCTGGCAACAGTTCAGGTATGGGTAATGCCTGCAAAGGTGTTTGAGGCCTATGCTATTTTTCAGGCATGTATTTGCTGTAGACTATTGCATAACAATGTCAAATGTGCTTCACGCATCAATCAAGGTTATTGTCATACACCTAACAGCTGATCTTCATAAGTGTATTTTATGCATTAAGAACTGATAAGAGTTTTACAAAATGCAGTATGCATGCAAAGTTGCCAATACCTTTCAACAATAGTTTCTAATCCAAAAACTGCTGCATTGAAAAAAAATCCACTGGGCCACATAATGGAATTTCTGGGCATTAATTTCAGAATGCCCTATAAAAGAATTGCTCTCTTATATTGTTTAATTACCATATTTTTTTAAAAAAAGTAATTTATTAATTTGTGATCTGGGTTTGAGTGTCAAATCTGGTGTTCATCGATCGGCCTGGCTTTACTGGTGTGGTGGTGAGCTCAAACTGCGCATATTGCTGGCTATTTCAGACAGGATTCAACACATTTATGTACATCTGAATAGTCAAGAGATAACATCTCCATTTTTATCATACCTTTAATATGTTCTCAGGCACTGCACATATTATTTAACAAGTCTCAACATTATAGGACAGATTCCTTTCTCTAAACAATGCAACTAATGCTGTTTGGCTTTATGGCCATGGTAGACTGAAGGTAACTTCTTCTTTCATTTTAAATTCTCAAATTTCCATGGGAGATATAAACTCATACTTCCTGGAGTACAGATTCAGGTCTCTGGATTTCTAGTCATATGATTATGTCCTCTTCCTTGGGGCAACAAATATAAACAATAAAAAAAATTGCAAATGTCACATAGGCCAGGTGGAAGAAGAAAACACAATACGCAAATTTAATTTTCCTTACAGCCACATTGCATGTAGTCAATTATATATACACACACATAGTTGTACTTCTGGTAACCCTCTGCAAACCTGTTCACCTACAAAGGTACAATAGGAAAAAAGTCTGCCACATAAAAGATTTATACGACATAAATTTGTAAGTACAATTTCTTCAATGTTACATTTGCATTCAATGCTCCTTCAATAAATGTCTTCAGTACAAGGTCAAAATTGTAAATTTGTACATCAGCAGGTCAAGATCAAAAAATACACTGTAAACACTTGTTTGATCCAAAAATTAATGGAATATTTTAGGTCAAGGCTACACAATGACTATTCTCTTTCAGCATTCATAGAAAACATATTCCTCTTTCCACCCAAGTCCATACATTCTCAGAACAAATTTTTTTTGGGAATTTTTTCTGTTCAATTACTATAACACTGCAGCAATCAGTCGTATTTTTTAAAAATATGACCACAGCACATGGTGACATTCAAAATAAAGATCAATGAAAGTGGGATACATTTCTGATGCACACTTGAAAGTTTTATTGCCTTGACTCACATTTATTCCTTTCAAAGTCAATGCAGAAAACATGAAGGACCCATAACCCAAAAGTCAACTTCATTTCACAATGAAATAGAAGGAAAATATGATCCTCGGACATTATGTCATATGTAGCTCTTGCAAAATCTTTAAATTTAACCTTTCTCATCAGAAAGTAAAAGTTAAAAAAAAAATGCACCTTGAGCTTTATTCCATGTTCTGTTTTGTAATGCTCCCCTGGACTTATACTGTCACTTACACATCAGGTTCAATTACATGTTTAAAAAAAAAATCCTGAAAGCTACACATTCCCTAATTACAGACATGCAAAATGAGTTTTAATAAAGTGAGATAATAAATATTTAAATTTGAGGCAACAATATATTCTTTTGTCCACATGATTCTTTTCCCCGTGTTATAAGGAATGAGCAATCAGTGCAAGAACCTGGAGAAAGTCTATATGGTACAGAAGAGGCAAAAACAATCTCTGACCCTTTGTGTCACCAACTGTTTTTGAGAAAACTGTTTTTGAGAAAACTGTTGTTCACTTAGCACAAGATCTGATTGATGCAGTACTCGCTCAGCGCCGGAACCAGAGCCAGCTATTGATCAACCAGAATCCCACAGTGATTGAGTACACAATGATTTCACGGCGAGTACGTTCTCGGTTTTCTTCCTCTAGAAGCTGGAGCCGACGATTCAGTTTAATTATCTGAGAGAAAGACAGTAAATAAATTGAGAGAAATATTCCAAATATTCTTTGATGCAGTTTAAAAATAGGGAGTTTGCATTGTATTTTTACCTGTAGATTTTTAAAATAAGTTGGGAGGGAAAGGGAAGAGCATTAGCAAAAGCCTTATTTGATTTTCCTTCCTTTCTTGCAAAATGCCAAAGACACACAAAAAGACTGTATGTGCATTTGTACGAGCTTCCTTTACCTCAAAACATCTCAAGGAACTTCATAGGCATGCAATTAAACAAAGTCTGATATGGAACTACATCACTGGATATTAAGCCAACTGACCAAAAGTTTAATCAAAAAGGTAGGGTCAGGGAAAGTCTTAAATAGGTAAAGAATTTACAGCCTTGGGTCCTGAATTTGGAGATGTTCAAGCCATTAAAAATTATCAGGAGAGTTTTATTGCTTGAGATAATTACAGAAATTAAGACAGATGAGGCCATGGAAGAATTTAAAAACAAGGCTGAGAACTTTAAAATTAAGGGATTGTTTAACAGAGAGCCAGTGTAGGTCAGCTGATCGGTGAATGGGTCTTAGCAGTTAGTGTGTGGCAGCCCAAAGCTTCTGGAGGGTAGAATAACGGAAGCTGTCCAGGAATGTGTTGGAATAGTCAAGTCTGGATGTAACAAATGAGAAGGTGAAAGAGTCAGGGATATTTTGTGCGTGGAAATAGGTGGTCTTAATAATGGGTGTAGAAATCTAGGCAAAAGTTAAACTTGAAGTGAAATATAATGCAAATTGTGAAGAGTCTGCTTTATTTTCAGATGGGTATCAATGTATGGGAAGGGAACAGAGTTTCTGGGGCCAAATATGATTGCAACTCCTAAGCATCTG
Organism: Pristis pectinata; assembly: GCF_009764475.1. Taxonomy (NCBI): domain Eukaryota; kingdom Metazoa; phylum Chordata; class Chondrichthyes; order Rhinopristiformes; family Pristidae; genus Pristis; species Pristis pectinata. Next base: position 97,722,448 of record NC_067410.1, on the reverse strand, counting down.
ATGCTCCTCAAATAACTTGTCAGTATCCCACAGTCACCATATTCATCTACTCAATATTAGCTTGACGGGGTTTATAAATTAATATAGTTCAGTACCTGTCTTCGTAAGGAAACAGAATCCACAAGGGCCACATCATCTTGTGTTCCTTCCAATGTAGGTTCACAGCTGGAAAGGCTATATCTATAGACAAAATGAGATTATCTTTACATACAAACTAACAATAATACCTTTTGTTCAACTTTATCAGAAGAGAAGTAATCTGCAGGTGAAATTGTTTTATATCAAAACAGATATTATATTCTATTTGTTATTCATTCTGGATTCACTTCTATAGTAGAGGGAACAGTGTAGTTGTTGCCATTAATGGAATAAAAGGTGGAGGAATTAGTTCTCTTTAATAAGGCAATGAAATACCTATTATTTGGCAAGCAGATAATCGCACGCTAATGCTAAAATGTTAATAAATTGTTTATATTATCAACCCCAAGATATATAAGAATTCCATTCAGCAGAGATAGGCTAGAAAATATCTAGTTCTTACCCTCCCTTAGCAACTGAACTCAAAATGCAACAATCAATTTGAACTCAGTAAATTCTGCACATCAAATTAGCAAACCCACCTCCACAGTAAATTTCTTGTGAGAACCTTTTTCAAAGTATATTACATAAACCTTGACTAACCCATAGCTGCATCTATTTCTACACATGTTCCAGAATGAATATTAATACTCAATTTCTGCTTCTCCCTGCAACACCAATAAAGAATTTAATATCACCTTATAAACATTATTACCTAGATTCTCAACCAGATAAATGGGAACATAACAACACATTTTGTTTGCATTGTACTAAAAATAAAAAGCAAGCAATTTTAAACAGCGTACTTGCATACATTGGAGTCAGACCAGATTTCAGCTCTACACAAAATAAGCAAGACATGTTTACAGTCTATTATTAAAGTTGCAGAATTCAAATTCTTAATTTTTAAGCTCCCATTTTCCACTTTCCTATTTATGTTGCTTAATTTCAAGTTGCTGATCATTTTTTAAAAAAAAATTGGCATCGTTATCATTTGTAGGCCATTTTACAAGGAAATGCCTTCACTGTGACCACTAAACAAAACAGAAAATGAAACAAATCAACATAGACGTAATGTACAAAAAGCAAAATCTGCCAATTTCCACTCTGCTCTCAATTTCATATGTTCCATCTCTGACTCTTCCCTTTCCTTTCTAGAGTTCACCGTCTTCATTTTAGGGTAAAGATTAGTGACAAATTTTCATTACACGGTCAGAGACTCCCACACCTGTCTTAACTATACCTCCTCCCACTCCTTCTGTAAGAATTCCGTCCATTCACTCAGTTTCTCTGGTTCTTCCAGATCTATGCCGACACTTTCCACACTGGTGCTTTTGAGAGGTCTTTCTTCCTTAACCATGGCCTCTCCTCCACCACAGCTGACAGGGCTCTCAACTGCATCTGTTCCATTTCTCGCATTTCCACTCTCATTCCCTCTCCTTCCACCCAGAGCAAGGATAGGATTCCCCTCGTTTTACCTTCCACCCAAAGTTCCTTCTTCAATGGATCACTCTCCATAATTTCCAGCACCTTCCATGAGAGAAGCCACCACCAGCCATATTTTCCCCTCCTCTTCCAGCATTCCAAATGGACTGGTTCTTTCCACACCTTCTTGGTTCACTCTTTCATTTCAACCTACACCCACTCCTCTTATACAATGCCTGCCTGCCCTTTTACTTCTTCCCCTCCCATCAACCAGGCACCCAAACATTCAACAAGAAACTGTAATTCATTTGTAGTTCTTCCAATTTGGTGTACTGCATTCACTGGTCATGATGGAGTCTCCTCTGCAACAGAGAAGGCAAATACAAATTGCCCAAACACTTCACTTCAGTCCGCAAGGATGATCCTGAGCTTTTAGCTTCCCGTCATCCTTCAACTTGTCTATTTTTGGACTTGTGTATTGTAACAACAAAGCCCAACACAAGCACAAGGAACATCTCACCATCTGGATATTCATGTTACAGCTACTGGGACTCAACATTGAATTCAACCATTTTAGATAACCAGCCTCGCTAGTTGTCATGCAAGGTTATCAACCAGTGACACCAACTCGGTTTTTCCCTTTCTATAGTTGGTGCCTAACCTACTAAACATTTCTAGTATTTTATTTTAGTTCAGATTTCCAGCAATTGCCATGCTCTGCACCTCAGCTCCAGCACTTATTTTCCCTCCACTCTTTTTTTCCTCATCCATCTCCCTCTATGTGCACCTCCACCAGACAGATCAGTTGCAACTAACAATCAGAATCTGTTCCCTGTTGACACCAATACCATCTGTGTCACTTTCTCTTTGTTTCTACCCAATCAAGGAACTCACTCCTCCTCTTTCTCTGCAATTTAGAACAAGCTAAATTTTCTAACTTTTCTCTAGTTCTGATGGAAGGTCATTGACATGACATGTTATCTGCTTCTAACTTCACAGATTCTGCCTGACCTGCTGAATATTTCCAACATTTCCTCTTTTCATTGTAGATTTAGAATAATTCATACTTTTACTGCTTGTACAACCAGCTCTAACAAGTTTTGAATGAGAAATGAATTCCAACAATGAAAAGAGAAAAAAAAGGATGTAGGACTGTTAAGCCTGCAATAAAGGCTGCAAGTGGCCGTATTTACCTGGAACTGTCAAGCAGAGGGTTAGATGAAGAAGCACAAGTTGACCCTCCACGAAGTACTGTTCTAGTTTCCAGGAAAAAAAAAGACAATAGGACAGATGAGAGTATTCAGGATGTAGAATGATTAAAAGACCAGGAATAAGTACACATAAAAGAATAAAGTACACATAGACAGGTCTCAGATTATTAGAAGATAATGATGCCTGCATAGCATAAATACAAGTTGCATTTATGTAAAGCATTTAATGTAGCAAGAACATGAATGCACTTTATTTTAGGAAAACAAAGCCTTTACTGTGTGATGACGCTTTTACTGTCGACAATAACAATCTTAACACCAGCTCCAGGAACCCTCCACAATGCGGCCTTTTTAACAGTCCAATTCTATGTGCCAGCATTAATATTGGAATAATTGAATGACATTATCTGTTACACCTTCAAGGTGTTTGTCCGAAGATTCCAGGCTTTTGTGATTATTTATCACCACCTGAAAATGACACTCAGCTGCATAGAGCAAAACTTCAAGACATGGTTGGAGTCTCTATAGTACTCAGTGCAAGGCTATGTTTTCATAAAATAAAGTACAGTCACATTAATGCTAAATCAAATGCTCTATAAATGCATTATGCACAAGGCGAATTTTCAAAGAGCACCCTAGGACCAGTGGGGTGGGTCGTGATGGAGGGGCTGAAGAGAGTACACATTCAATAAACTACAAGAATGAAATGATGCATATGAAACAAACTGTTGAAGTGTACTGGAAAACAACTTCACCTTCATCCCTCAGTCTGTTGATCTCATTCGTACTTTTATACTGTGCTGAAGGCAAGTGAAACCACTCTCTCACAAGTTTAATCTATTTGCATTGTCTTTTGCTTTACAAAAATGGCACATCTCTCCAGCTCACACAAAAGCAAGTGGAGGCTGACAGAAATGGTTTTATGAAATACAGGGATCTGCTTCATTGTTTTATCACCTTCTAAGTGTACTTCATGATTTGGCTCACTAGCACGGGTGGGCAGAGAAAGAAGGGTTGGACTAAGTTTCATTCCTACACATTTGGAATATGAAACTCAGTTCAATGTGGCATCGTAATATCCATGATAAAAATCTGTAATATGATTTTCATGCACAAGAATTCTGCTATGGACTGCTCCATTTGAGCTGCCTGTTGGTCAATCTCAATACAGGATATAACACAGCAGTAGCATACAAATCACCTGCAATGCATTTCATGATTAATTAGTAAAGCTAATGGCTTAAATATTAGTTACAACTTTGCCAATAAACACTGAAGCTATCAGGACATTCCTTGCTCCAAATGGAAAATGTTGCATGTGTAGAAAGCAAAAAGAAAATATAGTTTAATACAGACAAATAAGTTATACAATATCAGAGGCATGACAGACAGGTCCAAAATTCACCTTCACGTACAAAACACTTTCATGAATCTCCTCCAATTAATATTTATAAAAAATAACGAACCAAAAATAAACTGCAGTTTTAAACCTTTATGGAGCTCTCCAACACACAAGATTACCCCAAATGCAATGCTTGAAAAATAAATCCTATTCAAAAACTAGACCAGTTTGGTTTTTATATCGGAGTTGAATATTTGATAAATTGAAATGTAGTGGCCCTCAAAACACAATTGCATCCTCACAGCTGAGCTCCTCTCTCTATTTTGCTGGATAGTATGAACAGTACACTACCATGTTCCTGGCTGCATTTATAACTATGAAGTTAATACATCATATAAAATGAATTTTAGAACAGGATTTTTTAAATGGATTACGGTAAATCTTTGGGAATCCAGTGGGAAAGAAGATAGGGTGAATGATCACTTGTGATCTTACTGAATGCTGGAAAAAGTACAAGGGCTGTTTGGCCAGTTCCTGCTTTTTCTTATGCAAGTAGAAAGGAGCACCCAAATATGATTGATTGCAAAACTGATTAAGGGCATTAGGTATTAAAAAACAGAATCCAGTAAACTTAGATAACCACAAATAAGAAAAACAACTTTCAATAAATTAAAACAAGTGTGCACCATTATGCCTTACAAAGAGGTCTCAACAGGTTAGGTATGCCCTGTAATACTGATGATTCAGGAATGTTCCTGTCAGTGAGTATAAGAATTTAATAACAATGTGTGCATGTTTAAAAGTTTAGTTCTTGTACTTTAGAATTGTCCAATATTTTCAGGAAATTGAATTGCAATAAGCAGCGGCATGTGGGAAAAGTATAACTCAATCCAACTTAGTTAATTCAATGAAAACCTTTTCCAGGCATATGAAGAAATTTATGGCCCATAGATCATCAGTCTATCATGATTTACTCAAACCCATTCCCTAGCTTTCTGTGGTACTGCATATTACAATGGTTCAAGTGCTTATCCAGGTCCTTCTCAAAATAAAGATTTCTGCCTCCATCACCCTTTCAGATAATGCACTGCTAAGGAAAGTAGGTACTCGTTTATACAATTCATTTTTCACGATCTGGGTTTAATAACAAGACTAGTATTTATTGCTCATCCCTATTTCACCTGTAGAAGGTGCTGGTGAGCCACCTTCTTGAACTGCTGCAGTACTTATGGTTTGTGCATCCAAAATACTGTTTGGCAGAGTTCCAGGATTTAGACCAGCAACAATAAAAGATTGGAAATCTATTTTTTTATTTCAGATTTTCAGCATCTGCAACTTGTTGATTCTCATTATCAGTTAATGTTATTTGCCACTTATCAGCCCATGCCAAAAGTGTGTCTTGGTCTCATTGCATGCAGACATGGAGCAGTTCACTTGCTGAGGAGTTGTGAATAGAATCGAACAATCATCAGTGAACATCCCCACTTCTGACCTTATGATGGAAGGAGAGACATTGATGAAGCAACTGAAGATATTTGGGCCCAGAACTCTACCTTGAGGAATTCCTGCAGTGATGTCTTGGGCTGAGTTGATTGACTTCCAACAACTACAACCATCTTCCTTTGTGCAAGGTATGATTCCAACGATTGGAGTATCTTCCTCTTGATTGCCATTACTGGTTTTAGGAGAGCTCCTTGATGCCTCACTCAGTCAAAACTGCCTTGATGTCAAGGGCAATTACTCTCACCTCTGGAATTCAGCTCTTAAGTCCATGTTTGGACCAAGGCTGTGATGACACCTGGAGTCAAGTGGTCTGGCAAAACTCAAACGGGGCATTGTTGAGCAGGTTTCTGGGGAAATGTGTCACTTGACCGTATTGTTGACAACAGCTCCCATCACTTTGCTGATGATTGCGAGTAGCCTGATAGGTGAGACATTGGCCAGATTGAAAATGTCTTGCTTTTTGCAACAAGATCACATGGGTACCACCCCCCACCCCACTCCATGGTCAGGTAAATGCCAATGCTGTAATTCTACTTGAACAGCTTGGTCGACTAGCAACTACCTCTGGTATTCAGTACTATAGCTGTGATATTATCCAGTCCATTAGACTTTGTTGCAACTTGTAACCTTTTATAACTCAACAACTGATATTTTCTTGCAACCTACAACTTTGTTTCTCGCTATCAACCACACTGCCAATCCTGGTATCATTTACAAACTGTTTAACTGTTTACACTTATAGACATCATAGCAACACAGCAGGAAGCACTGCTGCCTCACAGCTCCAGTGACTGGGTTTGATCCTGACCTCCGGTGTCATCTGTGTGGAGTTTGCACATTCTTCCTGTGACCACATGGGTTTCCCCTGGGTGCTCTGACTTCCTCCCACATCCCAAAGACCTGCTGGTCAATTGTAAACAATTCGGAATAGAATTGAACTATCAGGAGAACGTCCCCACTTCTGACCTCATGATGGAAGGAAACTCACTGATGAAGCAACTGAAGATGGTTGGGGCCTACAACAGTACTCTAAGGAATTCCTGTAGCGATGTCTTAGGTTGAAACAAATTGACCTCCAACAACCTTTCTTTGTTCAAGGTACGACTCCAACTATTGGAATGTTTTCCTCTTGATTGCCATTGATCAGTTTTATTTGGAGAATCAGGGTGCAGTTGATGGACATGCAAGACGGAGAGAGTAGGTTAGAGGCAAATAAGTGAGAGAATGTGATTGATGGGATTGCTCCTAGAGCTAGCAAAGAATCGTTGGACTTGGTGGCCTTCTTCTGTCATGAGAAACTAAGAAATCACTGATATTTGACAAAAAGAGCAAGAATTATTCTATTAATATACTTTGCTTCAGCCAATGTAAATAAGCATTACTATAAACAGCTAACATACTGGTGTTTGGATAGCCTTTTTTTTAAAACTTAAGCAGGTAAAGTACCATTGTGGCAAGCCTGTGAGCAGCAAAATAAGAAAAAGGACAGTGAAAATTCAGTTAGAGCGAAAAATAACATTTCTATACAAGTCTTCAGCATTGTAAAGAGCACAGTACTTGATTTCTAGGAATCACATTAGCCAGATTGAATTGTACTGAAGGAAAGACCAGACGCAGATATTTTAGATTCTACAAAATCTGCAGAGTCAATGATCAACACAGCAAAGGTTGACCTTGGCGAAAAAGCGAGCTGCTGGTCAATTCCATCCTTCTTTGAAGTGTTAATTTTATGATGCTGTATTTATCTAACTGAATATTATTCATGTATTAGGCACAATTATAAGTTGTTAATAAGCAGGAGTGGAAGGGAGGAAGAAGGGACTCACAGTAAAAGTACAATCATGTCATCACCTGATGCCTCACACATCTACTGAGCTTTATCATATAGCGAAAAACAATAATCTTGGCTGACTTCTCTTTAACTTAGCCCAGGGGTGCCCAGACAAACTATGACTGAGAAGTAATCGATCCTGGATAAGCTATGATTGAAAGACAATAATAATAATAATAATAATAATAATAATAATAATAATGATAATAATAAGCCCATTAGCTAACTAAAAGAGTAGTATCAATCACCATAGTATCCTTAATTGTCTGGAAAAGGTGAGGAATTTCCCAAAGCCCTTTCCCAGATTTGGGTCAAGGCTTTCTGTTTTTTTTTGCTTCTTCAACTCTGGGATGGGGGTAAGTGGGTTTAGTAGTGCATACAAACTGCACCATGTAGGATGGGGCAAGCACAATCCATTAATGGGCCCTTTTAACGCACATCTTGTTATTTGTTTTGGCTAAGTCGACAATACACTTGGTTGAAACTGGAATAATCAATATCTGAATGGTCATTGAATGCAAGAGAAGTTTTATATATTAAGATGGAATCCATTTTGCCACCATTCAAGACAGAAGATAATCTGTTCCCATTTTCTATGTCATTCAACCGAGTGACAACATGAACTCACAGTGTGAGGAAGTTGCTGAAACAAGCACAGACATATTGCTACCAATTAGTTAAAAGTGAATTTTGGACCCACCTTTTAAATATCAACATGGTTTTTGACATAAACAACTGTTTCTAAATGCATACACGATGGAAAGGAAAGCCCGTGGAAAGCAATTAGTAACCTCAACTGTATCACAGCACAACACAAGTCCAACAACCAATCACCTTCTGCGATTTTCATCTAGCATGTCCATGACTTGCTGGTAGGCCCTACGGGTGGTAGAGTGGATTACTGACAAAATGCCATGAGGAGAGTATGCGTTTGGTCCGTCTTCAGAGGAGATGAGTGGAGGATAAAGACGAGGCTGAGGCTGAGGCTGAGGTTGGGGGGCTGGTGTCACACTGTTCATATGTACACAACAGAGCAAGAGAAAAACATGGAAAATCAGATTCAGACAGAACTACAAATATCAGACAACGAGCTTCACGAATGATATTGAAGAGTACTAGTATCTTCATTATTTCCAAGCTCTTAATATAGCACACATTAATTGTAAGTTTAAACTTTAGATGTGATTTTATGATTTGCTCATATTTTAAATGAATACTTTTTCAAAATATCAGCAAATTTTGAATCACTATTTCCTTCAGCAAACACTGAAATTGATAGAAGACAAAAGTGGACAATGCCAAGAGAATCCCCACAGAATATATTTCATCCATAATAGCAAAACTGATACAAGAACCATCTCCCTGTTTTTCTCCTCCCACAGCCTCCACCTACTACTTTGTGTATATTTTTAAGCAACTATTCAGAAATCAGAAATATAAACAGCAAATGAATGGACTCATTTCAATCCACTAAATCAAATCAATGCCTTCTTTGAATCAGAAGCATTATCAGAGATCCTCTTGGCTTGCATTACTACCATTACTTCATTTTAAATTAAATGACCAAAACATAGTGCTAACCTGCCCATAAATAGCAATACTGTAACTTTAAAAATTTAAATCTATACATGCGATACTTAAGTTAGTTATCTTCTCTTAAGTAACATTTGGGGTCAGTGAAGTAAAGAAAAAGACCATCACATTGATAGTAAAATCATCAACAAAACTGAAATATAAACACATGGCAAATAGAAGTTTCTTTAGAAAAAAGATTATCCTCTGGATTTTAGATGCGACACTGAATATTCAATTGGGATTCAACATGAGAAGAGTTTGACTTTACAGAAATACAACAGTTTAGGAGTAGCATGGTTAATCACAACCAGTTACAATCATAGTAAGCTAATACTGAATCGTAATCAACTTAAATTTTTAAACTTATGTGTTTGCCAACTGACAATTTTTCACCTGTTAAGTGGAGAATTAAAAGCTGGTTTGTACAGAAGCAGAAACATGTGGACAACAGATACCAGAATATAAGGTACAGCTGAAATTAAACAGAAGTATCACATCCTGGGTACATAATCCTGGAGGCTTTTTGTTGCTGGACAGGATAATGTTAATTCAAAACCAAATGGAAGAATAACAAGGTGGCAAAAGCAAAGATAAAAGAGGCAGTTAGGTATCTATTACTGGCTTGTTCTAGTTCAATGATCATAAAATGAGGATCCCACTTTGCTAATCATAGAGTTCCCCCCTTTTCCAACAGCACTGACATTCATAATACATCTAACCAAAAGTCATATGGTCCAGACAAGTGCTTAATGGAAAGTTTTGTTTCTGTAGGGGGTAAATTAAAGAGAAAGTTGCCCATGGTCTTTAAGAATCATGCCTTAATATCCAATTTTACTCAGTTTTTGTTTTGAAATATTAAAAAGCATGAAATTGATTGTTAAATAAATGATAGATTTCCTCCCCAAAAAGTTCTAGTTTTGGATTTTTGAAAAGTTTTTGAAACTAAAACAAGATGTTGGTGAAATTGAGATTAAAAAACCTCAATAATTTTAAATTGTCAATGCAACTTGTCCTATTCCTGGTCTTTCAAATTTAATAACATTGACATTTCTTGGGAATGAACGTAAATGCAAGATGAATGATGATGAAAGATCAGAGGTTGGAATATCAAGCTGCCTATTTTCCAGATGAGTTTTATAAATGTAAGGGTAAGGCCAATATAAATTTGTTTCAGAGCTACTCAAAATAAATAGAGCTGGCTTCTCCCATTTATAAAATTCTTTGGCTTCAGTTTATTTACTTGTCTACAATTGATAACCAATATGACTGTAAACATCAGTAAGTTGGCAATGTTACCCATATACAACTGGAGAGGCCCATGAACGACAAAAAAAATGGAGGTGCAGCCCATTATATCCATCACTTCACAGAACAGTACAGCACAGTACGGGACCTTTGGCCCACAATGTTGTGCCGACCTAGATAAACACCTACTCCCTGATCAATCTAACCCTTCCCTCCTACACAGCCCATAACCCTACATTTTACTTTCTTCCATGTGCCTAAGAGCCTTTTAAATGTCGCTATTGTATCAGCCTCCACCAACACCCCCGGCAGTGCATTCCAGTCACCCACCATTCTCTGTGTAAAAAACCTACCTCTGACATTTCCCCCAAACTTTCCTCCTTTGATGTTAAACTGATGTCCTCTGGTATTGGCCATTGCAGCCCTGGGGAAAAGGTGATGGCTGTCCACTCTAAGCCCCTCAATCTTATATACCTCCATCAAGTCACCTCTCATTCACTTTCTCTCCAAAGAGAAAAGCCCTAGCTCGCTTAACTTTTCCTCATAAGACACGTTCTCTAATCCAGGTAGCATCCTGGTAAATCTCCTCTGCACCCTCTCTAAAGCTTCCACATCCTTCCTATAATGAGGGGACCAGAACTGAACACAATACTCCAACTGTGGTCTAACCACGGTTTTATAGAGCTGCAACATTACCTTGCAGCTCTTGAACTCAATCTCCTGACTAATGAAGGCCAACACACCATACGTCTTCTCAAGATCACAAGACAAAGGAGCAGAAGTAGGCCATTCAGCCCATCAAGTCTGCTCCATGAGAAAAAAAACTATTTCTAGCTAGCCCCAATTTCTGGCCTTATCCCCATATCCCTTGATAACTTGACTAATTAGACCCCTATCAATCTCCTCCTTAAACACCTCCAATGATCGGGCCTCCACAGCTGTACAAGGCAAAGAATTCCATAAATTCACTACCCTCTGGCTAGAGAAATTTCTCGTCATCTCTGTTTTAAACTGGTACCCTCTAATTCTAAGATTGTGCCCTCTGGTCCTGGACTCACCCACCAAGGGAAACAGCTTAGCCACATCTACTCTGTCCAGTCCTTTCAACATTCTAAATGTTTCTACGAGGTCGCCTCTCATTCTTCTGTACTCCAGTGAGTACAGTCCAAGAGCTGACAAACACTCATCATACGTAAGTCCTTTCACTCCGGGAATCATCCTCGTAAATCTTCTCTGAACCCTCTCCAACATCAGTACATCCTTCCTAAGATATGGGGCCCAAAACTGCACACAGTATTCCAAATGAGGCCTCACCAGTGCCCTGTAGAGCCTCATCAACACTTCCCTACTTTTATACACTATACCTCTCGAAATGAATGCCAACATAGCATTCGCTTTCCTTACTGTCGATCCGACCTGGTGGTTAACCTTTAGGGTATCCTGCACGAGTACCCCCAAGTCCCTTTGTACTTCTGTAATTTGGATTTTCTCCCTTTCTAGATAAAAATCTGCCCCCTTATTTCTTTTTCCAAAGTGTACAACAGCACATTTCTCAACATTGAATCTCATCTGCCATTTCCTTGCCCATTCTCCTAAACTACCTCTCTGTAACCTTCCTGTTTCTTCAATACTCCCTACTCCTCCACCTATCTTGGTGTCGTCTGCAAACTTAGCCACAAAACCATTTACTCCATCATCCAAATCATTAAAGTAAAAAGAAGCAGCCCCAACACCGACCCCTGCGGAACACCACTAGTCACCGGTAGCCAGCCAGAACAGGATCCTTTTATTCCCACCCTTTGCTTTCTGCCTACCAGCCAATGCTCCACCCATTCTACTATCCTACCTGTAATTCCATGAGCTTTCATCTTATTAATCAGCCTCTTGTGCGGCACCTCGTCGAAGGCCTTTTGAAAGTCTAAATACACAACATTCACAGCCTCTCCCTTATCCACCCTACCTGAGGTTTCCTCAAAAAACTCCAATAGGTTGGTCAGGCAGGATCTTCCCTTCATGAAACCATGCTGGCTTGGACCTATCTTGCCTTGCACCTCCAGGTATTCCATAACCTCATCCTTGAGGTTCTTAACCACCTTATCAACTTGTGTGGCAACTTTGAGGGATCTATGGACTTGGACCCCAAGATCCATGTGTTCCTCCACACTGCTAAGAATCCTGCCATTAACCTTGGACTGCGCCTTCAAGTTCTTTATTCCAAAGTGTATCACTTGACACCTTGCTGGATTGAATTCCGTCTGCCACTTCTCCGTCCAACTCTGCATCCGGTCTATATCCCATTGTAACCAACGGCAACCTTCTACACGATCCACAACACCTCCAACCTTCATGTCATCTGCAAACTTACTAACCCATCCTTCCACTTCCTCATGCAAGTCATTTATATATTAAAAAAATCACGAAGAGCAGGGGTCCCAGAACAGGTCCCTGAAGAACACCACTAGTCACGAACCTTCAGGCAGAATACTCTCCATCTACTACCACCCTCTGCCTTCTGCGGACAAGCCAATTCTGAATCCATGCAGCCAAGTCTCCATGAATCCCATTCCTTATGACTTTCTGGATGAGTCTACCATGGGGAGCCTTGTTAAACGCCCTACTAAAGTCCACATCCACCACATTCACCACTCTACCTTCAATTTGTTTTGTCACCTCCTCGAAAAACTCAATTAGGCTCATGAGGCCGACCTATCCCTCACAAAGCCATGCTGTCTATCCTTAATAAAACCATGCATCTCCAAATGCTCATAAATCCTGTTCCTCAGAATCGTCTCCAATAGCTTGCCCACCACTGACGTAAGACTCACTGGTCTACAGTTCCCAGGGTTATCCCTATTACCTTTCTTGAACAACAGAACAACATTTGTCATCCTCCAATCCTCTGGTTCCACTCCCGTGGCCAGGGAGGACTCAAATATCATCGTCAACGCCCCAGCAATCTCTTCTCTCACCGCCAGTAGTAACCTGGGGTATATCTCGTCTGATCCCAGGGACTTATCTATCCTAATATTTTGCAGAAGCTCCAACACTACCTCTTTCTTAACCTCAACGTGCTCCAGCACATTAGCCTGTTCTACACAGACCTCACATTCGTCAAAGTCCCTCTCCCTAGTGAACACTAAAGCAAAGTATTCATTAAGGACCTCCCCTACCTCCCTCCACCTCCAGGCACATTTCCCCCTTTATCCCTGAGCAGTCCTATCCTCATTCTAGTCATCCTCCTGTTCTTTACGTACGTGTAGAACACCTTGGGGTTTTCCTTACTTCTACTTACCAAGACCTTCTCATTGTCCCCTTCTAGATCTACTAAGTCCCTTCTTAAGCTCCTTCCTGGCTACCTTATAATTCTCAAGAGCCCTGCATGATTTTTGCTTTTAAATTTTAAGTATGCTTTCTTCTTCCTCTTGACTAAATGCTTCACCTCTCATCAACCATCGTTCCTTTACCCTACCATCCGCTTCCTTACCCTACCATCTGTTCCGTCTCAGTGGGACAAACCTATCCAGAATCCCATGCAAGTGTTCCCTAAAGAGCTTCCACACTTCTTCTGTCCATTTGCCGAGAACACCTGTTCCCAATTTACGCTCCCAAGTTCCTGCCTAATACCATCACAATCAGCTTCCCCCCCCTCCCCCCCCCCACCCAATTAAAAACTTTCCCATATCATTTGATCCTATCTCTGTCCATGCTAAAGGTCAGGTAGTTGCAGTCACTATCTCCAAAATGCTTGCCCACCGAGACATCTGTCACCTGACAGGTTCATGGCCTAGCACTAGATCTAGTATGGCCTCTCCTCTAGTTGGCCTGTCCACACACTGTGTCAGGAATCCCTCCTGACACACCTAACAAATTCTGCCCCATCTAAACCTTTTGCACTAAGGTGGTGCCAATCAATATTAGGGAAGTTGAAGTCACCCATGACAACAACCCTGTTATTTTTGCACCTTTCCAAAATCTGCCTCCTTATCTGCTCCTCCCTATAGAATACTCCCAATAGAGTGATTGCTCCCTTCCTGTTTCTGACTTCCACCCACACTGACTCAGTAGATGATCCCTCCATGACATCCTTCCTTTCTACAGCCGTGATACTATCCCTGATTAGCAATGCCACTCCCCCACTCTTTTTAACCTCCCTCCCTATCCCTTTTGAAACATCTGAACCCTGGAACATCAAGCAGCCAATCCTGCCCTTGCGACAGCCAAGTTTCTAATGGCCACAACATCGTAATTCCACGTACTGATCCATGCTCTAAGTTCATCACCCTTATTCTTAATACTTCTTGCATTAAACACATTTCAACCCATCCAACTGACTGCACTTACACCCTATCCACTGCCTAACCTTCCTCACAGTCTCTCTGTACAATGCACCTACCTTTACACGATACTTCATACAAACTTAAGGTTAAATGAATTATTCAATCTATCGGCATCATGCGATTTTGATGACAATTTCTCCATCCTCATCTGCAATTGTGATAAACTACAACAAAACCAAACTATTAAAACTGCTGGCTGGTTCGAAATTTGTAGCAAAATCTTAAATGCAGTTGAGATTTCACTACAATTAAGGAATATCTTCTCACCACCCCACAAATACTTTCTCAGCAGGTGAAATAAACTCAGTGGTTGCCTACTATGTTTGGCATTAATATATTTTCTACTAGTCATGTGCATGATAAAAGCCAACTTCTTCATTAAACTACAATCTTAAATATCTTATAATCTCATATAACAGACCACATCCTCAAATTTCACAATTTCAGCTGATCAAATGGTAATATTTTGTACTTTCAACCCAATTCAAAGGGCATGGATAACTTTTTCAGCTACAAACCACCAAATCTAATCCTTCCCTAATTTGTCCATCTTTAAATTTAATCCACAACATTAGAGTGATTTTTACTATAGATCAAATTTTCTGCCACTGCTTGATTTTTTTTTAAAAAGTCAAACTCAAATAGTGACCAATGACAATAGGGAGGAGCAAACAATAATAAATAATCAGTTAAAAATTGTAAAATCCACCTGAATCGCATATGCTCAATTGTAAAGGATAACATAAGGCAAATAGTACAATTAGTTATTATGAAAAGTTTAACCGCACTTGGCCTTCTAGATGTGGAATTAAGGGAAAAGATACGTAGTTTCTCTGCAGGGAGATAATACAATGAACTGTGTTTAGAGCCAATGAAATGTATATTTCAACAAGTAATTAAATTTAATTTAGAACAAGTGTCAGAATATGTCTGCACCCATTTTGAAACAGGTTGCTCTTACTTTTTCTTTAAAACATGTAAAAAAAAAATTTAAGTTCTTTACTCTTACATATAAATTATCAACCCTAAAGCATCAACCATTCCATATGCTCTCTAAGGCTCAAATTATCAGCTGGGCCAAGAACAACATATCAAATGACAAAGGAACATCAAAAAGTAAGTTTTAGATTGAAGTTAATTATCACCAGAGACCTACTCACATTGATTCTGTTCGGACAAGCTGCCCATTTGGTCGGGCAGCATTTTCACTCATCGAACGCTCCCTCCGTACACGAGCATGCGAGCGACCCTGAAGAGAAAAGATTCAGTTAGCAGAATATCCGATTAGATTTATCTAATTCCTTCCTGGTTAAGGTCACAAGCAAGTCATTCCCCAACCTCTTTCTTTCACAGGAAGATTTCAATACTCAAGTCATTTCCCTACTAAAAGCTGAAAAACAAAGCACGCAAGCTTATGAGTAAAATCAGCTACAATCAGCTTTCTGTTTCTCTGCCCATTTCCTGCCATCTCCAGAGCAATTTTTTTTTAAACTTTCTTTTAGACCTTATTCTCCTTAAAATTCAAGAAATTATTTTGGATAAATGCATCAAGGACCAACAAATACTTATTTCAGGCCAGTGTGGCCAATAATATTTCTATATATATTAATGGCATGTTCTTAAGCAAAGTAACAATTAACACAGAGGATTTCTAGGACAATCTCTGGCCAATGCTATTACAGTAACATATTAAACAAATTAAAAAAATGCAATAGCCAGAAATATGGGTCACTAAATTAAGGGAAAATGTAGAGATGGAAATGATGGAGTATACTAAAGAACATAACATTCTGCATACCATCTGGGGAGGACACCACAGACAGACAAGTATTCTCAAGTTTCATGATCATCTTGAGACACTTAAGTATTTAAAAATGTAGGTGCCTAGAGCAGATTCTACAATAACTTCCTGTTTGGGGGGAGGCATTAGAGGACAGGGGTTCACCATTGACCAGAAATCTAACTGAATCAAACACCAAATAATAACTCACTAAACATATTTAGATTCCTGCTAAAACTTGTGCAAAAATTGTCAAATAGTATGTGTTAGTTCATCATAAGAAACTCCCATTGAATACAAAAACAATACAAAACAAATAATCACTATTCCCACATGGATATTCTAGCAGCTTTGCGATCAGAAGGGAAATGAATCCTGGCTGCTTCAGAAGATGAATAAGTCTACAAGTGAAAACCGACGTGACTGCAATATTGCACAACTTGTTGTTCACACAAATTAATTTTGCAACAGTACAACAATCACAATGGGCAAGATTTGTATCACTTACTTCCTCAGTCTGTGGAGTTGGGACAATAGGCTGCTCTAGGTCCAAGAAATCTAAAGGTTGCTCATTTAGGGTGAGTACACGTGGAGGTGTTTTCAATGCCAAGGGTTCTGTAGGAGTTGATGTCATAAGATCCAGATCCCTTGGTCTGGAATTGTTATGGTCACCTAATGCAACAAACAGTCTGTCACTCTTTAGAAGTGTACAATTACAGTGGAAAGAACTGACACAAAGTCATCCAATAATCTTCAAGCACTAACTGCAAATTAGAAAAAAACATCTGTACAAACCAAAAATTGTTAAGAATTACGCCGAAAATACAGAAGTATCAGCAGGATTAGGGAGGGAGGATGATAATGAGTCATTCAGTCACACAGCACGGGAAAGGCCCTTTGGCCTATTATTTCATGCTGGCCTTCAAGCATCCATTACAGTAATACAGTAATCCCAATTTATTCTCCCCACAGTCCCATCAACTACTCCCCCCCTGCCCCCCCCCCACCCCACCAACAGATTCTCCCACTCCCACACACCAGGGGAAATTGTCAATTTATAGTGACCAATCAACCTACATGTCTTTGGGAGGAAACTGTAGCACCTGAAGGAAACCCATGCAGTCACAAGGAGAAAGTGCAAACCCCATACATTAACAATAACAGAGTTTAGGACTGGTAGAAATGGGAGACAAAAGCTGTACTAGCTATGTCACCAGAGAGTGGATATATGAGTAAAACAGGCTCAACTATTTTTCTTTTGAATCCAGAATATTTTAAGATATTGCCTTATCCACAGAAGTCTCTGCTCATAACTGTAACTTCTTAAGAAATAAGCCACAAGTATACACTAAAACCCAGAGAATTCAGGATTGTCCTTGAACCTCATTCAAATGGAAAGTATTTCCTGATCATGCATGGTCAAATGAGGTGGAGAATGCCAATGATAACTTTGTAATATTTTATCTGAGCTGAAGTAGCCCCACAACAAATACTTCCATCCTCTCCCCTCAAAAGGGGACTAATAAACAAGAAACTACCATTCAAAATAAAAGATTTTAACATGTATAAAATTTTAGTTAGGCTGCATTTGGTGTATTGTGTACAGTTCTGTTCGCCTCATTACAGGAAGGATGTGGAGGCTTTGCAGAGGGTGCAGAAGAGGTTTACCAGGATGCTGCCAGGATTAGAGGGTATTAGCTATAAGGAATGGTTGGACAAACTTGGATCATTTTCTCTTGAGTGTCAGAGGCCGAGAGGAGAACTGATAGAAGTTTATAAAATTATAAGAGGCATAGATAGGGTAGACAGAGTCTTTTTCCAAGGGTAGAAATGTCAAATACTAGAGGGCATGGCTTTAAGGCAGGAGGGAGAAAGTTTAAAGGAGATGTGAGGGGCAAGTTTTTTTTTTCTTTAAACACAGCAAGTGGTAGGTGCCCAGAATGCGCTGCCAGGGATGAGGGTGGAAGCAGACACGATAGTAGAGTTTAAGAGGCATTTAGACATGCACATGAACATGCAGGGAATGGAGGGATACAGATCATGTGCAGGCAGGTGGAATTAATTTAATTAGGCATCATGGTCAGCACAGACTGTTCCTGTGCTGTACTGTTCTATGTTCAATGTGAAAATCCAGATGACCTAAAAAGGATTTTTGTGATTACAAATTACATTTGAAAGGGAGTGAATGGGTGACCTACTTCAGGAACAAATTCTTCCTTTTTATTGGAAACATACTTGCTTCATGCCAAGTACTGGCCACAATTTACAACTACAGTGCAACCTCAATAATAACCTGGGTGACAGGGGGCAGCTTTAACACTCTCATGCTCAGTGAAACTAACATTTACCCAATTTCTTTCTTGGGGCATATAGTAATAATCGAAACCACAATATAATGAGTAGTGTTAGATTAAGGTTGCACTGATCTTGGAAATAAGCAGTTACACAGCAGTTGTATATAACCTGGCATTTGTGGATGGAAGAGAGGCACCCGAAGCATTCACAAAGTAGCAATAGCCAGTGGTTTCTACAGAGGCATGCAAAAGTTTGGGCACCTCGGTCAAAATCTCTGTTACTATGAATAGCCAAGCGAGTGAAAGGTGACTTGATTTCCAAAAGACAAAGTTAAAGATGACACATTTCTTTAATATTTTAAGCAAGATTACTTTTTTTATTTCCATCTTTTACAGTTTCAAAATAACAAAAAAGGAAAAGGGCCCGAAGCAAAAGTTCGGGCACCCTGCATGGTCAGTACTTAGTAATACCCCCTTTGGCAAGTATCACAGCTTGTAAACACTTTCTGCGGCCAGCTAAGAGTCTTTCAATTCTTGTTTGGGGGATTTTCGCCCATTCTTCCTTGCAAAAGGCTTCCAGTTCTGTGAGATTCTTGGGTTGTCTTGCATGCACTGCTCTTTTGAGGTCTATCCACAGATTTCTGATGGTGTTTAGGTCAGGGGACTGTGAGGACCATGGCAAAACCTTCAGCTTGTGCCTCTCGAGGTAGTCCAGTGTGGATTTTGAGGTGTGTTTAGAATCATTATCCTGTTGTAGAAGCCATCCTCTTTTCATCTTCAGCTTTTTTTCAAACAGACGGTGTGATGTTTGCTTCCAGAATTTGCTGGTATTTAATTGAATTCATTCTTCCCTCTACCAGTGAAATGTTCCCCGTGCCACTGGCTGCAACACAAGCCCAAAGCATGATCGATCCACCCTCGTGCTTAACAATTGGAGAGGTGTTCTTTTTATGAAATTCTGCACCCTTTTTTCTCCAAACTTTCCTGCATCCTCACCACAAAATTCAGTGTCAGAAGTTTGCAAAGGAACATCTAAACAAGCCTGATACATTTTGGAAACAAGTCCTGTGGACTGATGAAGTTAAAATAGAACTTTTTGGCTGCAATGAGCAAAAGTATGTTTGGAGAAAAAAGGGTGCAGAACTTCATGAAAAGAACACCTCTCCAACTGTTAAGCACGGGGGTGGATTGATCATGCTTTGGGCTTGTGTTGCAGCCAGTGGCACGGGGAACATTTCACTGGTAGAGGGAAGAATGAATTCAATTAAAATACCAGCAAATTCTGGAAGCAAACATCACACCGTCTGTAAAAAAAAAGCTGAAGATGAAGAGGATGGCTTCTACAACAGGTTAATGATCCTAAACACACCTCAAAATCCACAACGGACTACCTCAAGAGGCACAAGCTGAAGGTTTTGCCATGGCCCTCACAGTCCCCCGACCTAAACATCATTGAAAATCTGTGGATAGACCTCAAAAGAGCAGTGCATGCAAGACGGCCCAAGAATCTCACAGAACTAGAAGCTTTTTGCAAGTAAGAATGGGCGAAAATCCCCCAAACAAGAATTGAAAGACTCTTAGCTGGCTGCAGAAAGTGTTTACAAGCTGTGATACTTGCCAAAGGGGGTGTTACTAAAGTACTGACCATGCAGGGTGCCCAAACTTTTGCTTCGGGCCCTTTTCCTTTTTTGTTATTTTGAAACTGTAAAAGGTGGAAATAAAAAAGTAATCTTGCTTAAAATATTAAAGAAATATGTCATCTTTAACTTTACGCCTTTTGGAAATCAGCTCATCTTTTACTCGCTTAGCTATTCACAGTAACAGAAATTTTGACCTGGGGCACCCAAACTTTTGCATGCCACTGTAGCTGCCACATCAACAATTAAAACTGTAATCTGTTAATATATTAAATAATGTTGTTGTTGAAGTGGGGAATGCAAGAATCTTCCTTTCTCTCCTTACCCAAAGTTGAAAGTTAGTTACTTTGCTTCTACTCATGACC